>NW_027523439.1:0-48052 GCF_052094955.1 Ictidomys tridecemlineatus | reverse complement strand
TGTTGATGTAGCCCTAAGCAGAGACTGGCAAGAATCACTTTCATGGAAAGGGCCTGCCAAGCTTTCAAAAAACTACGAGTTGCCTGAAATCTCAGCACACACTTTTTCACCCAATCTTGATGAAACTTTCAGGTAATGATCAGTTCACCAATCCCACTTGGCTCGCCAAATTTCGTTCTTCTAGGTTAAACCGTTCGTTGGCAGTAACCGGTTTCATTTTGAGGTTTCACTCTGTTTTCTCCTATAGGGATACATGTATTTGGAACTCTAAATCAAACACAATTTGTGCTAGCTCTTTGAAACTTGACACAATAAAGCAGTTTCAAGTTCTATCTCTATGGTTTGTTTGCTGTTGATGTAGCCCTAAGCAGAGACTTGTGAGAATCACTTTCATGGAAAGGGCCTGCCAAGCTTCCAAAAAACTACGAGTTGCCTGAAATCTCAGCACACACTTTTTCACCCAATCTTGATGAAACTTTCAGGTAATGATCAGTACACCAATCCCACTTGGCTCGCCAAATTTCGTTCTTCTAGGTTAAACCGTTCGTTGGCAGTAACCGGTTTCATTTTGAGGTTTCACTCTGTTTTCTCCTATAGGGATACATGTATTTGGAACTCTAAATCAAACACGGTTTGTGCTAGCTCTTTGAAACTTGACACAATAAAGCAGTTTCAAGTTCTATCTCTATGGTTTGTTTCCTGTTGATGTAGCCCTAAGCAGAGACTGGCGAGAATCACTTTCATGGAAAGGGCCTGCCAAGCTTCCAAAAAACTACGAGTTACCTGAAATCTCAGCACACACTTTTTCACCCAATCTTGATGAAACTTTCAGGTAATGATCAGTACACCAATCCCACTTGGCTCGCCAAATTTCGTTCTTCTAGGTTAAACCGTTCGTTGGCAGTAACTGGTTTCATTTTGAGGTTTCACTCTGTTTTCTCCTATAGGGATACATGTATTTGGAACTCGAAATCAAACGCGGTTTGTGCTAGCTCTTTGAAACTTGACACAATAAAGCAGTTTCAAGTTATATCTCTATGGTTTGTTTGCTGTTGATGTAGCCCTAAGCAGAGACTGGCAAGAATCACTTTCATGGAAAGGGCCTGCCAAGCTTTCAAAAAACTACGAGTTGCCTGAAATCTCAGCACACACTTTTTCACCCAATCTTGATGAAACTTTCAGGTAATGATCAGTTCACCAATCCCACTTGGCTCGCCAAATTTCGTTCTTCTAGGTTAAACCGTTCGTTGGCAGTAACCGGTTTCATTTTGAGGTTTCACTCTGTTTTCTCCTATAGGGATACATGTATTTGGAACTCTAAATCAAACACAATTTGTGCTAGCTCTTTGAAACTTGACACAATAAAGCGGTTTCAAGTTCTATCTCTATGGTTTGTTTGCTGTTGATGTAGCCCTAAGCAGAGACTGGCAAGAATCACTTTCATGGAAAGGGCCTGCCAAGCTTCCAAAAAACTACGAGTTGCCTGAAATCTCAGCACACACTTTTTCACCCAATCTTGATGAAACTTTCAGGTAATGATCAGTACACCAATCCCACTTGGCTCACCAAATTTCGTTCTTCTAGGTTAAACCGTTCATTGGCAGTAACCGGTTTCATTTTGAGGTTTCACTCTGTTTTCTCCTATAGGGATACATGTATTTGGAACTCTAAATCAAACACAGTTCGTGCTAGCTCTTTGAAACTTGACACAATAAAGCGGTTTCAAGTTCTATCTCTATGGATTGTTTGCTGTTGATGTAGCCCTAAGCAGAGACTGGCGAGAATCACTTTCATGGAAAGGGCCTGCCAAGCTTCCAAAAAACTACGAGTTGCCTGAAATCTCAGCACACACTTTTTCACCCAATCTTGATGAAACTTTCAGGTAATGATCAGTACACCAAACCCACTTGGCTCGCCAAATTTCGTTCTTCTAGGTTAAACCGTTCGTTGGCAGTAACCGGTTTCATTTTGAGGTTACACTCTGTTTTCTCCTATAGGGATACATGTATTTGGAACTCTAAATCAAACACTGTTTGTGCTAGCTCTTTGAAACTTGAAACAATAAAGCAGTTTCA
Source organism: Ictidomys tridecemlineatus (assembly GCF_052094955.1). Lineage (NCBI taxonomy): Eukaryota > Metazoa > Chordata > Mammalia > Rodentia > Sciuridae > Ictidomys > Ictidomys tridecemlineatus. The sequence goes on along the minus strand of NW_027523439.1, from coordinate 45,977 downwards.
AGTTCTATCTCTATGGTTTGTTTGCTGTTGATGTAGCCCTAAGCAGAAACTGGCGAGAATCACTTTCATGGAAAGGGCCTGCCAAGCTTCCAAAAAACTACGAGTTGCCTGAAATCTCAGCACACACTTTTTCACCCAATCTTGATGAAACTTTCAGGTAATGATCAGTACACCAATCCCACTTGGCTCGCCAAATTTCGTTCTTCTAGGTTAAACCGTTCGTTGGCAGTAACCGGTTTCATTTTGAGGTTTCACTCTGTTTTCTCCTATAGGGATACATGTATTTGGAACTCTAAATCAAACGCGGTTTGTGCTAGCTCTTTGAAACTTGACACAATAAAGCAGTTTCAAGTTCTATCTCTATGGTTTGTTTGCTGTTGATGTAGCCCTAAGCAGAGACTTGTGAGAATCACTTTCATAAAAAGGGCCTGCCAAGCTTCCAAAAAACTACGAGTTGCCTGAAATCTCAGCACACACTTTTTCACCCAATCTTGATGAAACTTTCAGGTAATGATCAGTACACCAATCCCACTTGGCTCGCCAAATTTCGTTCTTCTAGGTTAAACCGTTCGTTGGCAGTAACCGGTTTCATTTTGAGGTTTCACTCTGTTTTCTCCTATAGGGATACATGTATTTGGAACTCTAAATCAAACACGGTTTGTGCTAGCTCTTTGAAACTTGACACAATAAAGCAGTTTCAAGTTCTATCTCTATGGTTTGTTTCCTGTTGATGTAGCCCTAAGCAGAGACTGGCGAGAATCACTTTCATGGAAAGGGCCTGCCAAGCTTCCAAAAAACTACGAGTTACCTGAAATCTCAGCACACACTTTTTCACCCAATCTTGATGAAACTTTCAGGTAATGATCAGTACACCAATCCCACTTGGCTCGCCAAAATTCGTTCTTCTAGGTTAAACCGTTCGTTGGCAGTAACCGGTTTCATTTTGAGGTTTCACTCTGTTTTCTCCTATAGGGATACATGTATTTGGAACTCTAAATCAAACGCGGTTAGTGCTAGCTCTTTGAAACTTGACACAATAAAGCAGTTTCAAGTTCTATCTCTATAGTTTGTTTGCTGTTGATGTAGCCCTAAGCAGAGACTGGCGAGAATCACTTTCATGGAAAGGGCCTGCCAAGCTTCCAAAAAAACTACGAGTTGCCTGAAATCTCAGGAGACACTTTTTCACCCAATCTTGATGATACTATCAGGTAATGATCAGTACACCAATCCCACTTGGCTCCCCAAATTTCGTTGTTCTAGGTTAAACCGTTCGTTGGCTGTAACCGGTTTCATTTTGAGGTTTCACTGTGTTTTCTCCTATAGGGATACATGTATTTGGAACTCTAAATCAAACACGGTTTGTGCTAGCTCTTTGAAACTTGACACAATAAAGCAGTTTCAAGTTCTATCTCTATGGTTTGTTTGCTGTTGATGTAGCCCTAAGCAGAGACTGGCTAGGATCACTTTCATGGAAAGGGCCTGCCAAGCTTCCAAAAAACTACGAGTTTCCTGAAATCTCAGGAGACACTTTTTCACCCAATCTTGATGATACTATCAGGTAATGATCAGTACACCAATCCCACTTGGCTCCCCAAATTTCGTTCTTCTAGGTTAAACCGTTCGTTGGCTGTAACCGGTTTCATTTTGAGGTTTCACTCTGTTTTCTCCTATAGGGATACATGTATTTGGAACTCTAAATCAAACACGGTTTGTGCTAGCTCTTTGAAACTTGACACAATAAAGCAGTTTCAAGTTCTATCTCTATGGTTTGTTTGCTGTTGATGTAGCCCTAAGCAGAGACTGGCGAGAATCACTTTCATGGAAAGGGCCTGCCAAGCTTCCAAAAAACTACGAGTTGCCTGAAATCTCAGCACACACTTTTTCACCCAATCTTGATGAAACTTTCAGGTAATGATCAGTACACCAATCCCACTTGGCTCGCTAAATTTTGTTCTTCTAGGTTAAACGATTCCTTGGCAGTGACCGGTTTCATTTTGAGGATTCACTCTGTTTTCTCCTATAGGGATACATGTATTTGGAACTCTAAATCAAACACGGTTTGTGCTAGCTCTTTGAAACTTGACACAATAAAGCAGTTTCAAGTTCTATCTCTATGGTTTTTGCTGTTGATGTAGCCCTAAGCAGAGACTGGCGAGGATCACTTTCATGGAAAGGGCCTGCCAAGCTTCCAAAAAACTACGAGTTGCCTGAAATCTCAGCACACACTTTTTCACCCAATCTTGATGAAACTTTCAGGTAATGATCAGTACACCAATCCCACTTGGCTCGCCAAATTTCGTTCTTCTAGGTTAAACCGTTCGTTGGCAGTAACCGGTTTCATTTTGAGGTTTCACTCTGTTTTCTCCTATAGGGATACATGTATTTGGAACTCTAAATCAAACGCGGTTTGTGCTAGCTCTTTCAAACTAGACACAATAAAGCAGTTTCAAGTTCTATCTCTATGGTTTGTTTGCTGTTGATGTAGCCCTAAGAAGAGACTTGTGAGAATCACTTTCATGGAAAGGGCCTGCCAAGCTTCCAAAAAACTACGAGTTGCCTGAAATCTCAGCACACACTTTTTCACCCAATCTTGATGAAACTTTCAGGTAATGATCAGTACACCAATCCCACTTGGCTCGCCAAATTTCGTTCTTCTAGGTTAAACCGTTCGCTGGCAGTAACCGGTTTCATTTTGAGGTTTCACTCTGTTTTCTCCTATAGGGATACATGTATTTGGAACTCTAAATCAAACACGGTTTGTGCTAGCTCTTTGAAACTTGACACAATAAAGCAGTTTCAAGTTCTATCTCTATGGTTTGTTTGCTGTTGATGTAGCCCTAAGCAGAGACTGGCGAGAATCACTTTCATGGAAAGGACCTGCCAAGCATCCAAAAAACTACGAGTTGCCTGAAATCTCAGCACACACTTTTTCACCCAATCTTGATGAAACTTTCAGGTAATGATCAGTACACCAATCCCACTTGGCTTGCCAAATTTTGTTCTTCTAGGTTAAACCGTTCGTTGGCAGTAACCGGTTTCATTTTGAGGTTTCACTCTGTTTTCTCCTATAGGGATACATGTATTTGGAACTCTAAATCAAACGCGGTTTGTGCTAGCTCTTTGAAACTTGACACAATAAAGCAGTTTCAAGTTCTATCTCTATGGTTTGTTTGCTGTTGATGTAGCCCTAAGCAGAGACTTGTGAGAATCACTTTCATGGGAAGGGTCTGCCAAGCTTCCAAAAAACTACGAGTTGCCTGAAATCTCAACACACACTTTTTCACCCAATCTTGATGAAACTTTCAGGTAATGATCAGTACACCAGTCCCACTTGGCTTGCCAAATTTCGTTCTTCTAGGTTAAACCGTTCATTGGCTGTAACCGGTTTCATTTTGAGGTTTCACTCTGTTTTCTCCTATAGAGATACATGTATTTGGAACTCTAAACCAAACACGGTTCGTGCTAGCTCTTTGAAACTTGACACAATAAAGCAGTTTCAAGTTCTATCTCTATGGTTTGTTTCCTGTTGATGTAGCCCTAAGCAGAGACTGGCGAGAATCACTTTCATGGAAAGGGCCTGCCAAGCTTCCAAAAAACTACGAGTTGCCTGAAATCTCAGTACACACTTTTTCACCCAATCTTGATGAAACTTTCAGGTAATGATCAGTACACCAATCCCACTTGGCTCGCTAAATTTTGTTCTTCTAGGTTAAACGGTTCCTTGGCAGTGACCGGTTTCATTTTGAGGATTCACTCTGTTTTCTCCTATAGGGATACATGTATTTGGAACTCTAAATCAAACACGGTTTGTGCTAGCTCTTTGAAACTTGACACAATAAAGCAGTTTCAAGTTCTATCTCTATGGTTTTTGCTGTTGATGTAGCCCTAAGCAGAGACTGGCGAGGATCACTTTCATGGAAAGGGCCTGCCAAGCTTCTAAAAAACTACGAGTTGCCTGAAATCTCAGCACACACTTTTTCACCCAATCTTGATGAAACTTTCAGGTAATGATCAGTACACCAATCCCACTTGGCTCGCCAAATTTCGTTCTTCTAGGTTAAACCGTTCGTTGGCAGTAACCGGTTTCATTTTGAGGTTTCACTCTGTTTTCTCCTATAGGGATACATGTATTTGGAACTCTAAATCAAACACAGTTTGTGCTAGCTCTTTGAAACTTGACACAATAAAGTGGTTTCAAGTTCTATCTCTATGGTTTGTTTGCTGTTGATGTAGCCCTAAGCAGAGACTGGCGAGAATCACTTTCATGTAAAGGGCCTGCCAAGCTTCCAAAAAACTACGAGTTGCCTGAAATCTCAGCACACACTTTTTCACCCAATCTTGATGAAACTTTCAGGTAATGATCAGTACACCAATCCCACTTGGCTCGCCAAATTTCGTTCTTCTAGGTTAAACCGTTCGTTGGCAGTAACCGGTTTCATTTTGAGGTTTCACTCTGTTTTCTCCTATAGGGATACATGTATTTGGAACTCTAAATCAAACGCGGTTTGTACTAGCTCTTTGAAACTTGACACAATAAAGCAGTTTCAAGTTCTATCTCTATGGTTTGTTTGCTGTTGATGTAGCCCTAAGAAGAGACTTGTGAGAATCACTTTCATGGAAAGGGCCTGCCAAGCTTCCAAAAAACTACGAGTTGCCTGAAATCTCAGCACACACTTTTTCACCCAATCTTGATGAAACTTTCAGGTAATGATCAGTACACCAATCCCACTTGGCTCGCCAAATTTCGTGCTTCTAGGTTAAACCGTTCGCTGGCAGTAACCGGTTTCATTTTGAGGTTTCACTCTGTTTTCTCCTATAGGGATACATATATTTGGAACTCTAAATCAAACACGGTTTGTGCTAGCTCTTTGAAACTTGACACAATAAAGCAGTTTCAAGTTCTATCTCTATGGTTTGTTTGCTGTTGATGTAGCCCTAAGCAGAGACTGGCGAGAATCACTTTCATGGAAAGGACCTGCCAAGCTTCCAAAAAACTACGAGTTGCCTGAAATCTCAGCACACACTTTTTCACCCAATCTTGATGAAACTTTCAGGTAATGATCAGTACACCAATCCCACTTGGCTCGCCAAATTTCGTTCTTCTAGGTTAAACCGTTCGTTGGCAGTAACTGGTTTCATTTTGAGGTTTCACTCTGTTTTCTCCTATAGGGATACATGTATTTGGAACTCGAAATCAAACGCGGTTTGTGCTAGCTCTTTGAAACTTGACACAATAAAGCAGTTTCAAGTTATATCTCTATGGTTTGTTTGCTGTTGATGTAGCCCTAAGCAGAGACTGGCAAGAATCACTTTCATGGAAAGGGCCTGCCAAGCTTTCAAAAAACTACGAGTTGCCTGAAATCTCAGCACACACTTTTTCACCCAATCTTGATGAAACTTTCAGGTAATGATCAGTTCACCAATCCCACTTGGCTCGCCAAATTTCGTTCTTCTAGGTTAAACCGTTCGTTGGCAGTAACCGGTTTCATTTTGAGGTTTCACTCTGTTTTCTCCTATAGGGATACATGTATTTGGAACTCTAAATCAAACACAATTTGTGCTAGCTCTTTGAAACTTGACACAATAAAGCGGTTTCAAGTTCTATCTCTATGGTTTGTTTGCTGTTGATGTAGCCCTAAGCAGAGACTGGCAAGAATCACTTTCATGGAAAGGGCCTGCCAAGCTTCCAAAAAACTACGAGTTGCCTGAAATCTCAGCACACACTTTTTCACCCAATCTTGATGAAACTTTCAGGTAATGATCAGTACACCAATCCCACTTGGCTCACCAAATTTCGTTCTTCTAGGTTAAACCGTTCATTGGCAGTAACCGGTTTCATTTTGAGGTTTCACTCTGTTTTCTCCTATAGGGATACATGTATTTGGAACTCTAAATCAAACACAGTTCGTGCTAGCTCTTTGAAACTTGACACAATAAAGCGGTTTCAAGTTCTATCTCTATGGTTTGTTTGCTGTTGATGTAGGCCTAAGCAGAGACTGGCGAGAATCACTTTAATGGAAAGGGCCTGCCAAGCTTCCAAAAAACTACGAGTTGCCTGAAATCTCAGCACACACTTTTTCACCCAATCTTGATGAAACTTTCAGGTAATGATCAGTACACCAAACCCACTTGGCTCGCCAAATTTCGTTCTTCTAGGTTAAACCGTTCGTTGGCAGTAACCGGTTTCATTTTGAGGTTACACTCTGTTTTCTCCTATAGGGATACATGTATTTGGAACTCTAAATCAAACACTGTTTGTGCTAGCTCTTTGAAACTTGAAACAATAAAGCAGTTTCAAGTTCTATCTCTATGGTTTGTTTGCTGTTGATGTAGCCCTAAGCAGAAACTGGCGAGAATCACTTTCATGGAAAGGGCCTGCCAAGCTTCCAAAAAACTACGAGTTGCCTGAAATCTCAGCACACACTTTTTCACCCAATCTTGATGAAACTTTCAGGTAATGATCAGTACACCAATCCCACTTGGCTCGCCAAATTTCGTTCTTCTAGGTTAAACCGTTCGTTGGCAGTAACCGGTTTCATTTTGAGGTTTCACTCTGTTTTCTCCTATAGGGATACATGTATTTGGAACTCTAAATCAAACGCGGTTTGTGCTAGCTCTTTGAAACTTGACACAATAAAGCAGTTTCAAGTTCTATCTCTATGGTTTGTTTGCTGTTGATGTAGCCCTAAGCAGAGACTTGTGAGAATCACTTTCATGGAAAGGGCCTGCCAAGCTTCCAAAAAACTACGAGTTGCCTGAAATCTCAGCACACACTTTTTCACCCAATCTTGATGAAACTTTCAGGTAATGATCAGTACACCAATCCCACTTGGCTCGCCAAATTTCGTTCTTCTAGGTTAAACCGTTCGTTGGCAGTAACCGGTTTCATTTTGAGGTTTCACTCTGTTTTCTCCTATAGGGATACATGTATTTGGAACTCTAAATCAAACACGGTTTGTGCTAGCTCTTTGAAACTTGGCACAATAAAGCAGTTTCAAGTTCTATCTCTATGGTTTGTTTCCTGTTGATGTAGCCCTAAGCAGAGACTGGCGAGAATCACTTTCATGGAAAGGGCCTGCCAAGCTTCCAAAAAAACTACGAGTTGCCTGAAATCTCAGGAGACACTTTTTCACCCAATCTTGATGATACTATCAGGTAATGATCAGTACACCAATCCCACTTGGCTCCCCAAATTTCGTTGTTCTAGGTTAAACCGTTCGTTGGCTGTAACCGGTTTCATTTTGAGGTTTCACTGTGTTTTCTCCTATAGGGATACATGTATTTGGAACTCTAAATCAAACACGGTTTGTGCTAGCTCTTTGAAACTTGACACAATAAAGCAGTTTCAAGTTCTATCTCTATGGTTTGTTTGCTGTTGATGTAGCCCTAAGCAGAGACTGGCTAGGATCACTTTCATGGAAAGGGCCTGCCAAGCTTCCAAAAAACTACGAGTTTCCTGAAATCTCAGGAGACACTTTTTCACCCAATCTTGATGATACTATCAGGTAATGATCAGTACACCAATCCCACTTGGCTCCCCAAATTTCGTTCTTCTAGGTTAAACCGTTCGTTGGCTGTAACCGGTTTCATTTTGAGGTTTCACTCTGTTTTCTCCTATAGGGATACATGTATTTGGAACTCTAAATCAAACACGGTTTGTGCTAGCTCTTTGAAACTTGACACAATAAAGCAGTTTCAAGTTCTATCTCTATGGTTTGTTTGCTGTTGATGTAGCCCTAAGCAGAGACTGGCGAGAATCACTTTCATGGAAAGGGCCTGCCAAGCTTCCAAAAAACTACGAGTTGCCTGAAATCTCAGCACACACTTTTTCACCCAATCTTGATGAAACTTTCAGGTAATGATCAGTACACCAATCCCACTTGGCTCGCCAAATTTCGTTCTTCTAGGTTAAACCATTCGTTGGCAGTAACCGGTTTCATTTTGAGGTTTCACTCTGTTTTCTCCTATAGGGATACATGTATTTGGAACTCTAAATCAAACACGGTTTGTGCTAGCTCTTTGAAACTTGACACAATAAAGCAGTTTCAAGTTCTATCTCTATGGTTTGTTTGCTGTTGATGTAGCCCTAAGCAGAGACTGGCGAGAATCACTTTCATGGAAAGGGCCTGCCAAGCTTCCAAAAAACTACGAGTTGCCTGAAATCTCAGCACACACTTTTTCACCCAATCTTGATGAAACTTTCAGGTAATGATCAGTACACCAATCCCACTTGGCTCGCCAAATTTCGTTCTTCTAGGTTAAACCGTTCATTGGCAGTAACCGGTTTCATTTTGAGGTTTCACTCTGTTTTCTCCTATAGGGATACATGTATTTGGAACTCTAAATCAAACACGGTTTGTGCTAGCTCTTTGAAACTTGACACAATAAAGCAGTTTCAAGTTCTATCTCTATAGTTTGTTTGCTGTTGATGTAGCCCTAAGCAGAGACTGGCGAGAATCACTTTCATGGAAAGGGCCTGCCAAGCTTCCAAAAAACTATGAGTTGCCTGAAATCTCAGGAGACACTTTTTCACCCAATCTTGATGAAACTTTCAGGTAATGATCAGTACACCAATCCCACTTGGCTCGCCAAATTTCGTTCTTCTAGGTTAAACCGTTCATTGGCAGTAACCGGTTTCATTTTGAGGTTTCACTCTGTTTTCTCCTATAGGGATACATGTATTTGGAACTGTAAATCAAACGCGGTTTGTGCTAGCTCTTTGAAACTTGACACAATAAAGCAGTTTCAAGTTCTATCTCTATAGTTTGTTTTCTGTTGATGTAGCCCTAAGCAGAGACTGGCGAGAATCACTTTCATGGAAAGAGCCTGCCAAGCTTCCAAAAAACTACGAGTTGCCTGAAATCTCAGGAGACACTTTTTCACCCAATCTTGATGATACTATCACGTAATGATCAGTACACCAATCCCACTTGGCTCGCCAAATTTCGTTCTTCTAGGTTAAACCGTTCGTTGGCAGTAACCAGTTTCATTTCGAGGTTTCACTCTGTTTTCTCATATAGGGATACATGTATTTGGAACTCTAAATCAAACACGGTTTGTGCTAGCTCTTTGAAACTTGACACAATAAAGCAGTTTCAAGTTCTATCTCTATGGTTTCTTTGCTGTTGATGTAGCCCTAAGCAGAGACTGGCGAGAATCACTTTCATGGAAAGGGCCTGCCAAGCTTCCAAAAAACTACGAGTTGCCTGAAATCTCAGCACACACTTTTTCACCCAATCTTGATGAAACTTTCAGGTAATGATCAGTACACCAATCCCACTTGGCTCGCCAAATTTCGTTCTTCTAGGTTAAACCGTTCGTTGGCAGTAACCGGTTTCATTTTGAGGTTTCACTCTGTTTTCTCCTACAGGGATACATGTATTTGGAACTCTAAATCAAACACGGTTTGTGCTAGCTCTTTGAAACTTGACACAATAAAGCAGTTTCAAGTTCTATCTCTATGGTTTGTTTGCTGTTGATGTAGCCCTAAGCAGAGACTGGCGAGAATCACTTTCATGGAAAGGGCCTGCCAAGCTTCCAAAAAACTACGAGTTGCCTGAAATCTCAGCACACACTTTTTCACCCAATCTTGATGAAACTTTCAGGTAATGATCAGTACACCAATCCCACTTAGCTCGCCAAATTTCGTTCTTCTAGGTTAAACCGTTCGTTGGCAGTAACCGGTTTCATTTTGAGGTTTCACTCTGTTTTCTCCTATAGGGATACATGTATTTGGAACTCTAAATCAAACACGGTTTGTGCTAGCTCTTTGAAACTTGACACAATAAAGCAGTTTCAAGTTCTATCTCTATAGTTTGTTTGCTGTTGATGTAGCCCTAAGCAGAGACTGGCGAGAATCACTTTCATGGAAAGGGCCTGCCAAGCTTCCAAAAAACTACGAGTTGCCTGAAATCTCAGCACACACTTTTTCACCCAATCTTGATGAAACTTTCAGGTAATGATCAGTACGCCAATCCCACTTGGCTCGCCAAATTTCGTTCTTCTAGGTTAAACCGTTCGTTGGCAGTAACCGGTTTCATTTTGAGGTTTCACTCTGTTTTCTCCTATAGGGATACATGTATTTGGAAGTGTAAATCAAACGCGGTTTGTGCTAGCTCTTTGAAACTTGACACAATAAAGCAGTTTCAAGTTCTATCTCTATAGTTTGTTTGCTGTTGATGTAGCCCTAAGCAGAGACTGGCGAGAATCACTTTCATGGAAAGAGCTTGCCAAGCTTCCAAAAAACTATGAGTTGCCTGAAATCTCAGGAGACAGTTTTTCACCCAATCTTGATGATACTATCAGGTAATGATCAGTACACCAATCCCACTTGGCTCACCAAATTTCGTTCTTCTAGGTTAAACCGTTCGTTGGCTGTAACCGGTTTCATTTTGAGGTTTCACTGTGTTTTCTCCTATAGGGATACATGTATTTGGAACTCTAAATCAAACACGGTTTGTGCTAGCTCTTTGAAACTTGACACAATAAAGCAGTTTCAAGTTCTATCTCTATGGTTTGTTTGCTGTTGATGTAGCCCTAAGCAGAGACTGGCGAGAATCACTTTCATGGAAAGGGCCTGCCAAGCTTCCAAAAAACTACGAGTTGCCTGAAATCTCAGGAGACACTTTTTCACCCAATCTTGATGAAACTTTCAGGTAATGATCAGTACACCAATCCCACTTGGCTCGCCAAATTTCGTTCTTCTACGTTAAACCATTCATTGGCAGTAACCGGTTTCATTTTGAGGTTTCACTCTGTTTTCTTTTATAGGGATACATGTATTTGGAACTCTAAATCAAACGCGGTTTGTGCTAGCTCTTTGAAACTTGACACAATAAAGCAGTTTCAAGTTCTATCTCTATGGTTTGTTTGCTGTTGATGTAGCCCTAAGCAGAGACTGGCGAGAATCACTTTCATGGAAAGGGCCTGCCAAGCTTCCAAAAAACTACGAGTTGCCTGAAATCTCAGCACACAGTTTTTCACCCAATCTTGATGAAACTTTCAGGTAATGATCAGTACACCAATCCCACTTGGCTCGCCAAATTTCGTTCTTCTAGGTTAAACCGTTCGTTGGCAGGAACCGGTTTCATTTTGAGGTTTCACTCTGTTTTCTCCTATAGGGATACATGTATTTGGAACTCGAAATCAAACGCTAGCTCTTTGAAACTTGACACAATAAAGCAGTTTCAAGTTATATCTCTATGGTTTGTTTGCTGTTGATGTAGCCCTAAGCAGAGACTGGCGAGAATCACTTTCATGGAAAGGGCCTGCCAAGCATCCAAAAAACTACGAGTTGCCTGAAATCTAAGCACACACTTTTTCACCCAATCTTGATGAAACTTTCAGGTAATGATCAGTTCACCAATCCCACTTGGCTCGCCAAATTTCGTTCTTCTAGGTAAAACCGTTCGTTGGCAGTAACCGGTTTCATTTTGAGGTTTCACTCTGTTTTCTCCTATAGGGATACATGTATTTGGAACTCTAAATAAAAGACGGTTTGTGCTAGCTCTTTGAAACTTGACACAATAAAGCAGTTTCAAGTTCTATCTCTATAGTTTGTTTGCTGTTGATGTAGCCCTAAGCAGAGACTGGCGAGAATCACTTTCATGGAAAGGGCCTGCCAAGCTTCCAAAAAACTACGAGTTGCCTGAAATCTCAGCACACACTTTTTCACCCAATCTTGATGAAACTTTCAGGTAATGATCAGTACACCAATCCCACTTGGCTCGCCAAATTTCGTTCTTCTACGTTAAACCATTCATTGGCAGTAACCGGTTTCATTTTGAGGTTTCACTCTGTTTTCTTTTATAGGGATACATGTATTTGGAACTCTAAATCAAACGCGGTTTGTGCTAGCTCATTGAAACTTGACACAATAAAGCAGTTTCAAGTTCTATCTCTATAGTTTGTTTGCTGTTGATGTAGCCCTAAGCAGAGACTGGCGAGAATCACTTTCATGGAAAGGGCCTGCCAAGCTTCCAAAAAACTACGAGTTGCCTGAAATCTCAGCACACACTTTTTCACCCAATCTTGATGAAACTTTCAGGTAATGATCAGTACACCAATCCCACTTGGCTCGCCAAATTTCGTTCTTCTAGGTTAAACCGTTCGTTGGCAGTAACCGGTTTCATTTTGAGGTTTCACTCTGTTTTCTCCTATAGGGATACATGTATTTGGAACTCTAAATGAAACGCGGTTTGTGCTAGCTCTTTGAAACTTGACACAATAAAGCAGTTTCAAGTTCTATCTCTATAGTTTATTTGCTGTTGATGTAGCCCTAAGCAGAGACTGGCGAGGATCACTTTCATGGAAAGGGCCTGCCAAGCTTCCAAAAAACTACGAGTTGCCTGAAATCTCAGCATACACTTTTTCACCCAATCTTGATGAAACTTTCAGGTAATGATCAGTACACCAATCCCACTTGGCTGGCCAAATTTCGTTCTTCTAGGTTAAACCGTTCGTTGGCAGTAATCGGTTTCATTTTGAGGTTTCACTCTGTTTTCTCCTATAGGGATACATGTATTTGGAACTCGAAATCAAACGCTAGCTCTTTGAAACTTGACACAATAAAGCAGTTTCAAGTTATATCTCTATGGTTTGTTTGCTGTTGATGTAGCCCTAAGCAGAGACTGGCGAGAATCTCTTTCATGGAAAGGGCCTGCCAAGCTTCCAAAAAACTACGAGTTGCCTGAAATCTCAGCACACACTTTTTCACCCAATCTTGATGAAACTTTCAGGTAATGATCAGTACACCAATCCCACTTGGCTCGCCAAATTTCGTTCTTCTAGGTTAAACCGTTCGTTGGCAGTAACTGGTTTCATTTTGAGGTTTCACTCTGTTTTCTCCTATAGGGATACATGTATTTGGAACTCGAAATCAAACGCGGTTTGTGCTAGCTCTTTGAAACTTGACACAATAAAGCAGTTTCAAGTTATATCTCTATGGTTTGTTTGCTGTTGATGTAGCCCTAAGCAGAGACTGGCAAGAATCACTTTCATGGAAAGGGCCTGCCAAGCTTTCAAAAAACTACGAGTTGCCTGAAATCTCAGCACACACTTTTTCACCCAATCTTGATGAAACTTTCAGGTAATGATCAGTTCACCAATCCCACTTGGCTCGCCAAATTTCGTTCTTCTAGGTTAAACCGTTCGTTGGCAGTAACCGGTTTCATTTTGAGGTTTCACTCTGTTTTCTCCTATAGGGATACATGTATTTGGAACTCTAAATCAAACACAATTTGTGCTAGCTCTTTGAAACTTGACACAATAAAGCGGTTTCAAGTTCTATCTCTATGGTTTGTTTGCTGTTGATGTAGCCCTAAGCAGAGACTGGCAAGAATCACTTTCATGGAAAGGGCCTGCCAAGCTTCCAAAAAACTACGAGTTGCCTGAAATCTCAGCACACACTTTTTCACCCAATCTTGATGAAACTTTCAGGTAATGATCAGTACACCAATCCCACTTGGCTCACCAAATTTCGTTCTTCTAGGTTAAACCGTTCATTGGCAGTAACCGGTTTCATTTTGAGGTTTCACTCTGTTTTCTCCTATAGGGATACATGTATTTGGAACTCTAAATCAAACACAGTTCGTGCTAGCTCTTTGAAACTTGACACAATAAAGCGGTTTCAAGTTCTATCTCTATGGTTTGTTTGCTGTTGATGTAGCCCTAAGCAGAGACTGGCGAGAATCACTTTCATGGAAAGGGCCTGCCAAGCTTCCAAAAAACTACGAGTTGCCTGAAATCTCAGCACACACTTTTTCACCCAATCTTGATGAAACTTTCAGGTAATGATCAGTACACCAAACCCACTTGGCTCGCCAAATTTCGTTCTTCTAGGTTAAACCGTTCGTTGGCAGTAACCGGTTTCATTTTGAGGTTACACTCTGTTTTCTCCTATAGGGATACATGTATTTGGAACTCTAAATCAAACACTGTTTGTGCTAGCTCTTTGAAACTTGAAACAATAAAGCAGTTTCAAGTTCTATCTCTATGGTTTGTTTGCTGTTGATGTAGCCCTAAGCAGAAACTGGCGAGAATCACTTTCATGGAAAGGGCCTGCCAAGCTTCCAAAAAACTACGAGTTGCCTGAAATCTCAGCACACACTTTTTCACCCAATCTTGATGAAACTTTCAGGTAATGATCAGTACACCAATCCCACTTGGCTCGCCAAATTTCGTTCTTCTAGGTTAAACCGTTCGTTGGCAGTAACCGGTTTCATTTTGAGGTTTCACTCTGTTTTCTCCTATAGGGATACATGTATTTGGAACTCTAAATCAAACGCGGTTTGTGCTAGCTCTTTGAAACTTGACACAATAAAGCAGTTTCAAGTTCTATCTCTATGGTTTGTTTGCTGTTGATGTAGCCCTAAGCAGAGACTTGTGAGAATCACTTTCATGGAAAGGGCCTGCCAAGCTTCCAAAAAACTACGAGTTGCCTGAAATCTCAGCACACACTTTTTCACCCAATCTTGATGAAACTTTCAGGTAATGATCAGTACACCAATCCCACTTGGCTCGCCAAATTTCGTTCTTCTAGGTTAAACCGTTCGTTGGCAGTAACCGGTTTCATTTTGAGGTTTCACTCTGTTTTCTCCTATAGGGATACATGTATTTGGAACTCTAAATCAAACACGGTTTGTGCTAGCTCTTTGAAACTTGACACAATAAAGCAGTTTCAAGTTCTATCTCTATGGTTTGTTTCCTGTTGATGTAGCCCTAAGCAGAGACTGGCGAGAATCACTTTCATGGAAAGGGCCTGCCAAGCTTCCAAAAAACTACGAGTTACCTGAAATCTCAGCACACACTTTTTCACCCAATCTTGATGAAACTTTCAGGTAATGATCAGTACACCAATCCCACTTGGCTCGCCAAATTTCGTTCTTCTAGGTTAAACCGTTCGTTGGCAGTAACCGGTTTCATTTTGAGGTTTCACTCTGTTTTCTCCTATAGGGATACATGTATTTGGAACTCTAAATCAAACGCGGTTAGTGCTAGCTCTTTGAAACTTGACACAATAAAGCAGTTTCAAGTTCTATCTCTATAGTTTGTTTGCTGTTGATGTAGCCCTAAGCAGAGACTGGCGAGAATCACTTTCATGGAAAGGGCCTGCCAAGCTTCCAAAAAAACTACGAGTTGCCTGAAATCTCAGGAGACACTTTTTCACCCAATCTTGATGATACTATCAGGTAATGATCAGTACACCAATCCCACTTGGCTCCCCAAATTTCGTTGTTCTAGGTTAAACCGTTCGTTGGCTGTAACCGGTTTCATTTTGAGGTTTCACTGTTTTTTCTCCTATAGGGATACATGTATTTGGAACTCTAAATCAAACACGGTTTGTGCTAGCTCTTTGAAACTTGACACAATAAAGCAGTTTCAAGTTCTATCTCTATGGTTTGTTTGCTGTTGATGTAGCCCTAAGCAGAGACTGGCTAGGATCACTTTCATGGAAAGGGCCTGCCAAGCTTCCAAAAAACTACGAGTTTCCTGAAATCTCAGGAGACACTTTTTCACCCAATCTTGATGATACTATCAGGTAATGATCAGTACACCAATCCCACTTGGCTCCCCAAATTTCGTTCTTCTAGGTTAAACCGTTCGTTGGCTGTAACCGGTTTCATTTTGAGGTTTCACTCTGTTTTCTCCTATAGGGATACATGTATTTGGAACTCTAAATCAAACACGGTTTGTGCTAGCTCTTTGAAACTTGACACAATAAAGCAGTTTCAAGTTCTATCTCTATGGTTTGTTTGCTGTTGATGTAGCCCTAAGCAGAGACTGGCGAGAATCACTTTCATGGAAAGGGCCTGCCAAGCTTCCAAAAAACTACGAGTTGCCTGAAATCTCAGCACACACTTTTTCACCCAATCTTGATGAAACTTTCAGGTAATGATCAGTACACCAATCCCACTTGGCTCGCTAAATTTTGTTCTTCTAGGTTAAACGATTCCTTGGCAGTGACCGGTTTCATTTTGAGGATTCACTCTGTTTTCTCCTATAGGGATACATGTATTTGGAACTCTAAATCAAACACGGTTTGTGCTAGCTCTTTGAAACTTGACACAATAAAGCAGTTTCAAGTTCTATCTCTATGGTTTTTGCTGTTGATGTAGCCCTAAGCAGAGACTGGCGAGGATGACTTTCATGGAAAGGGCCTGCCAAGCTTCCAAAAAACTACGAGTTGCCTGAAATCTCAGCACACACTTTTTCACCCAATCTTGATGAAACTTTCAGGTAATGATCAGTACACCAATCCCACTTGGCTCGCCAAATTTCGTTCTTCTAGGTTAAACCGTTCGTTGGCAGTAACCGGTTTCATTTTGAGGTTTCACTCTGTTTTCTCCTATAGGGATACATGTATTTGGAACTCTAAATCAAACGCGGTTTGTGCTAGCTCTTTCAAACTAGACACAATAAAGCAGTTTCAAGTTCTATCTCTATGGTTTGTTTGCTGTTGATGTAGCCCTAAGAAGAGACTTGTGAGAATCACTTTCATGGAAAGGGCCTGCCAAGCTTCCAAAAAACTACGAGTTGCCTGAAATCTCAGCACACACTTTTTCACCCAATCTTGATGAAACTTTCAGGTAATGATCAGTACACCAATCCCACTTGGCTTGCCAAATTTTGTTCTTCTAGGTTAAACCGTTCGTTGGCAGTAACCGGTTTCATTTTGAGGTTTCACTCTGTTTTCTCCTATAGGGATACATGTATTTGGAACTCTAAATCAAACGCGGTTTGTGCTAGCTCTTTGAAACTTGACACAATAAAGCAGTTTCAAGTTCTATCTCTATGGTTTGTTTGCTGTTGATGTAGCCCTAAGCAGAGACTTGTGAGAATCACTTTCATGGGAAGGGCCTGCCAAGCTTCCAAAAAACTACGAGTTGCCTGAAATCTCAACACACACTTTTTCACCCAATCTTGATGAAACTTTCAGGTAATGATCAGTACACCAGTCCCACTTGGCTCGCCAAATTTCGTTCTTCTAGGTTAAACCGTTCATTGGCTGTAACCGGTTTCATTTTGAGGTTTCACTCTGTTTTCTCCTATAGAGATACATGTATTTGGAACTCTAAACCAAACACGGTTCGTGCTAGCTCTTTGAAACTTGACACAATAAAGCAGTTTCAAGTTCTATCTCTATGGTTTGTTTCCTGTTGATGTAGCCCTAAGCAGAGACTGGCGAGAATCACTTTCATGGAAAGGGCCTGCCAAGCTTCCAAAAAACTACGAGTTGCCTGAAATCTCAGTACACACTTTTTCACCCAATCTTGATGAAACTTTCAGGTAATGATCAGTACACCAATCCCACTTGGCTCGCTAAATTTTGTTCTTCTAGGTTAAACGGTTCCTTGGCAGTGACCGGTTTCATTTTGAGGATTCACTCTGTTTTCTCCTATAGGGATACATGTATTTGGAACTCTAAATCAAACACGGTTTGTGCTAGCTCTTTGAAACTTGACACAATAAAGCAGTTTCAAGTTCTATCTCTATGGTTTTTGCTGTTGATGTAGCCCTAAGCAGAGACTGGCGAGGATCACTTTCATGGAAAGGGCCTGCCAAGCTTCTAAAAAACTACGAGTTGCCTGAAATCTCAGCACACACTTTTTCACCCAATCTTGATGAAACTTTCAGGTAATGATCAGTACACCAATCCCACTTGGCTCGCCAAATTTCGTTCTTCTAGGTTAAACCGTTCGTTGGCAGTAACCGGTTTCATTTTGAGGTTTCACTCTGTTTTCTCCTATAGGGATACATGTATTTGGAACTCTAAATCAAACACAGTTTGTGCTAGCTCTTTGAAACTTGACACAATAAAGTGGTTTCAAGTTCTATCTCTATGGTTTGTTTGCTGTTGATGTAGCCCTAAGCAGAGACTGGCGAGAATCACTTTCATGTAAAGGGCCTGCCAAGCTTCCAAAAAACTACGAGTTGCCTGAAATCTCAGCACACACTTTTTCACCCAATCTTGATGAAACTTTCAGGTAATGATCAGTACACCAATCCCACTTGGCTCGCCAAATTTCGTTCTTCTAGGTTAAACCGTTCGTTGGCAGTAACCGGTTTCATTTTGAGGTTTCACTCTGTTTTCTCCTATAGGGATACATGTATTTGGAACTCTAAATCAAACGCGGTTTGTACTAGCTCTTTGAAACTTGACACAATAAAGCAGTTTCAAGTTCTATCTCTATGGTTTGTTTGCTGTTGATGTAGCCCTAAGAAGAGACTTGTGAGAATCACTTTCATGGAAAGGGCCTGCCAAGCTTCCAAAAAACTACGAGTTGCCTGAAATCTCAGCACACACTTTTTCACCCAATCTTGATGAAACTTTCAGGTAATGATCAGTACACCAATCCCACTTGGCTCGCCAAATTTCGTGCTTCTAGGTTAAACCGTTCGCTGGCAGTAACCGGTTTCATTTTGAGGTTTCACTCTGTTTTCTCCTATAGGGATACATATATTTGGAACTCTAAATCAAACACGGTTTGTGCTAGCTCTTTGAAACTTGACACAATAAAGCAGTTTCAAGTTCTATCTCTATGGTTTGTTTGCTGTTGATGTAGCCCTAAGCAGAGACTGGCGAGAATCACTTTCATGGAAAGGACCTGCCAAGCTTCCAAAAAACTACGAGTTGCCTGAAATCTCAGCACACACTTTTTCACCCAATCTTGATGAAACTTTCAGGTAATGATCAGTACACCAATCCCACTTGGCTCGCCAAATTTCGTTCTTCTAGGTTAAACCGTTCGTTGGCAGTAACTGGTTTCATTTTGAGGTTTCACTCTGTTTTCTCCTATAGGGATACATGTATTTGGAACTCGAAATCAAACGCGGTTTGTGCTAGCTCTTTGAAACTTGACACAATAAAGCAGTTTCAAGTTATATCTCTATGGTTTGTTTGCTGTTGATGTAGCCCTAAGCAGAGACTGGCAAGAATCACTTTCATGGAAAGGGCCTGCCAAGCTTTCAAAAAACTACGAGTTGCCTGAAATCTCAGCACACACTTTTTCACCCAATCTTGATGAAACTTTCAGGTAATGATCAGTTCACCAATCCCACTTGGCTCGCCAAATTTCGTTCTTCTAGGTTAAACCGTTCGTTGGCAGTAACCGGTTTCATTTTGAGGTTTCACTCTGTTTTCTCCTATAGGGATACATGTATTTGGAACTCTAAATCAAACACAATTTGTGCTAGCTCTTTGAAACTTGACACAATAAAGCGGTTTCAAGTTCTATCTCTATGGTTTGTTTGCTGTTGATGTAGCCCTAAGCAGAGACTGGCAAGAATCACTTTCATGGAAAGGGCCTGCCAAGCTTCCAAAAAACTACGAGTTGCCTGAAATCTCAGCACACACTTTTTCACCCAATCTTGATGAAACTTTCAGGTAATGATCAGTACACCAATCCCACTTGGCTCACCAAATTTCGTTCTTCTAGGTTAAACCGTTCATTGGCAGTAACCGGTTTCATTTTGAGGTTTCACTCTGTTTTCTCCTATAGGGATACATGTATTTGGAACTCTAAATCAAACACAGTTCGTGCTAGCTCTTTGAAACTTGACACAATAAAGCGGTTTCAAGTTCTATCTCTATGGTTTGTTTGCTGTTGATGTAGCCCTAAGCAGAGACTGGCGAGAATCACTTTCATGGAAAGGGCCTGCCAAGCTTCCAAAAAACTACGAGTTGCCTGAAATCTCAGCACACACTTTTTCACCCAATCTTGATGAAACTTTCAGGTAATGATCAGTACACCAAACCCACTTGGCTCGCCAAATTTCGTTCTTCTAGGTTAAACCGTTCGTTGGCAGTAACCGGTTTCATTTTGAGGTTACACTCTGTTTTCTCCTATAGGGATACATGTATTTGGAACTCTAAATCAAACACTGTTTGTGCTAGCTCTTTGAAACTTGAAACAATAAAGCAGTTTCAAGTTCTATCTCTATGGTTTGTTTGCTGTTGATGTAGCCCTAAGCAGAAACTGGCGAGAATCACTTTCATGGAAAGGGCCTGCCAAGCTTCCAAAAAACTACGAGTTGCCTGAAATCTCAGCACACACTTTTTCACCCAATCTTGATGAAACTTTCAGGTAATGATCAGTACACCAATCCCACTTGGCTCGCCAAATTTCGTTCTTCTAGGTTAAACCGTTCGTTGGCAGTAACTGGTTTCATTTTGAGGTTTCACTCTGTTTTCTCCTATAGGGATACATGTATTTGGAACTCTAAATCAAACGCGGTTTGTGCTAGCTCTTTGAAACTTGACACAATAAAGCAGTTTCAAGTTCTATCTCTATGGTTTGTTTGCTGTTGATGTAGCCCTAAGCAGAGACTTGTGAGAATCACTTTCATGGAAAGGGCCTGCCAAGCTTCCAAAAAACTACGAGTTGCCTGAAATCTCAGCACACACTTTTTCACCCAATCTTGATGAAACTTTCAGGTAATGATCAGTACACCAATCCCACTTGGCTCGCCAAATTTCGTTCTTCTAGGTTAAACCGTTCGTTGGCAGTAACCGGTTTCATTTTGAGGTTTCACTCTGTTTTCTCCTATAGGGATACATGTATTTGGAACTCTAAATCAAACACGGTTTGTGCTAGCTCTTTGAAACTTGGCACAATAAAGCAGTTTCAAGTTCTATCTCTATGGTTTGTTTCCTGTTGATGTAGCCCTAAGCAGAGACTGGCGAGAATCACTTTCATGGAAAGGGCCTGCCAAGCTTCCAAAAAACTACGAGTTACCTGAAATCTCAGCACACACTTTTTCACCCAATCTTGATGAAACTTTCAGGTAATGATCAGTACACCAATCCCACTTGGCTCGCCAAATTTCGTTCTTCTAGGTTAAACCGTTCGTTGGCAGTAACCGGTTTCATTTTGAGGTTTCACTCTGTTTTCTCCTATAGGGATACATGTATTTGGAACTCTAAATCAAACACGGTTTGTGCTAGCTCTTTGAAACTTGACACAATAAAGCAGTTTCAAGTTCTATCTCTATGGTTTGTTTGCTGTTGATGTAGCCCTAAGCAGAGACTGGCTAGGATCACTTTCATGGAAAGGGCCTGCCAAGCTTCCAAAAAACTACGAGTTTCCTGAAATCTCAGGAGACACTTTTTCACCCAATCTTGATGATACTATCAGGTAATGATCAGTACACCAATCCCACTTGGCTCCCCAAATTTCGTTCTTCTAGGTTAAACCGTTCGTTGGCTGTAACCGGTTTCATTTTGAGGTTTCACTCAGTTTTCTCCTATAGGGATACATGTATTTGGAACTCTAAATCAAACACGGTTTGTGCTAGCTCTTTGAAACTTGACACAATAAAGCAGTTTCAAGTTCTATCTCTATGGTTTGTTTGCTGTTGATGTAGCCCTAAGCAGAGACTGGCGAGAATCACTTTCATGGAAAGGGCCTGCCAAGCTTCCAAAAAACTACGAGTTGCCTGAAATCTCAGCACACACTTTTTCACCCAATCTTGATGAAACTTTCAGGTAATGATCAGTACACCAATCCCACTTGGCTCGCCAAATTTCGTTCTTCTAGGTTAAACCATTCGTTGGCAGTAACCGGTTTCATTTTGAGGTTTCACTCTGTTTTCTCCTATAGGGATACATGTATTTGGAACTCTAAATCAAACACGGTTTGTGCTAGCTCTTTGAAACTTGACACAATAAAGCAGTTTCAAGTTCTATCTCTATGGTTTGTTTGCTGTTGATGTAGCCCTAAGCAGAGACTGGCGAGAATCACTTTCATGGAAAGGGCCTGCCAAGCTTCCAAAAAACTACGAGTTGCCTGAAATCTCAGCACACACTTTTTCACCCAATCTTGATGAAACTTTCAGGTAATGATCAGTACACCAATCCCACTTGGCTCGCCAAATTTCGTTCTTCTAGGTTAAACCGTTCATTGGCAGTAACCGGTTTCATTTTGAGGTTTCACTCTGTTTTCTCCTATAGGGATACATGTATTTGGAACTCTAAATCAAACACGGTTTGTGCTAGCTCTTTGAAACTTGACACAATAAAGCAGTTTCAAGTTCTATCTCTATAGTTTGTTTGCTGTTGATGTAGCCCTAAGCAGAGACTGGCGAGAATCACTTTCATGGAAAGGGCCTGCCAAGCTTCCAAAAAACTATGAGTTGCCTGAAATCTCAGGAGACACTTTTTCACCCAATCTTGATGAAACTTTCAGGTAATGATCAGTACACCAATCCCACTTGGCTCGCCAAATTTCGTTCTTCTAGGTTAAACCGTTCATTGGCAGTAACCGGTTTCATTTTGAGGTTTCACTCTGTTTTCTCCTATAGGGATACATGTATTTGGAACTGTAAATCAAACGCGGTTTGTGCTAGCTCTTTGAAACTTGACACAATAAAGCAGTTTCAAGTTCTATCTCTATAGTTTGTTTTCTGTTGATGTAGCCCTAAGCAGAGACTGGCGAGAATCACTTTCATGGAAAGAGCCTGCCAAGCTTCCAAAAAACTACGAGTTGCCTGAAATCTCAGGAGACACTTTTTCACCCAATCTTGATGATACTATCACGTAATGATCAGTACACCAATCCCACTTGGCTCGCCAAATTTCGTTCTTCTAGGTTAAACCGTTCGTTGGCAGTAACCAGTTTCATTTCGAGGTTTCACTCTGTTTTCTCATATAGGGATACATGTATTTGGAACTCTAAATCAAACACGGTTTGTGCTAGCTCTTTGAAACTTGACACAATAAAGCAGTTTCAAGTTCTATCTCTATGGTTTGTTTGCTGTTGATGTAGCCCTAAGCAGAGACTGGCGAGAATCACTTTCATGGAAAGGGCCTGCCAAGCTTCCAAAAAACTACGAGTTGCCTGAAATCTCAGCACACACTTTTTCACCCAATCTTGATGAAACTTTCAGGTAATGATCAGTACACCAATCCCACTTGGCTCGCCAAATTTCGTTCTTCTAGGTTAAACCGTTCGTTGGCAGTAACCGGTTTCATTTTGAGGTTTCACTCTGTTTTCTCCTACAGGGATACATGTATTTGGAACTCTAAATCAAACACGGTTTGTGCTAGCTCTTTGAAACTTGACACAATAAAGCAGTTTCAAGTTCTATCTCTATGGTTTGTTTGCTGTTGATGTAGCCCTAAGCAGAGACTGGCGAGAATCACTTTCATGGAAAGGGCCTGCCAAGCTTCCAAAAAACTACGAGTTGCCTGAAATCTCAGCACACACTTTTTCACCCAATCTTGATGAAACTTTCAGGTAATGATCAGTACACCAATCCCACTTAGCTCGCCAAATTTCGTTCTTCTAGGTTAAACCGTTCCTTGGCAGTAACCGGTTTCATTTTGAGGTTTCACTCTGTTTTCTCCTATAGGGATACATGTATTTGGAACTCTAAATCAAACACGGTTTGTGCTAGCTCTTTGAAACTTGACACAATAAAGCAGTTTCAAGTTCTATCTCTATAGTTTGTTTGCTGTTGATGTAGCCCTAAGCAGAGACTGGCGAGAATCACTTTCATGGAAAGGGCCTGCCAAGCTTCCAAAAAACTACGAGTTGCCTGAAATCTCAGGAGACACTTTTTCACCCAATCTTGATGAAACTTTCAGGTAATGATCAGTACGCCAATCCCACTTGGCTCGCCAAATTTCGTTCTTCTAGGTTAAACCGTTCGTTGGCAGTAACCGGTTTCATTTTGAGGTTTCACTCTGTTTTCTCCTATAGGGATACATGTATTTGGAAGTGTAAATCAAACGCGGTTTGTGCTAGCTCTTTGAAACTTGACACAATAAAGCAGTTTCAAGTTCTATCTCTATAGTTTGTTTGCTGTTGATGTAGCCCTAAGCAGAGACTGGCGAGAATCACTTTCATGGAAAGAGCTTGCCAAGCTTCCAAAAAACTATGAGTTGCCTGAAATCTCAGGAGACAGTTTTTCACCCAATCTTGATGATACTATCAGGTAATGATCAGTACACCAATCCCACTTGGCTCACCAAATTTCGTTCTTCTAGGTTAAACCGTTCGTTGGCTGTAACCGGTTTCATTTTGAGGTTTCACTGTGTTTTCTCCTATAGGGATACATGTATTTGGAACTCTAAATCAAACACGGTTTGTGCTAGCTCTTTGAAACTTGACACAATAAAGCAGTTTCAAGTTCTATCTCTATGGTTTGTTTGCTGTTGATGTAGCCCTAAGCAGAGACTGGCGAGAATCACTTTCATGGAAAGGGCCTGCCAAGCTTCCAAAAAACTACGAGTTGCCTGAAAGCTCAGGAGACACTTTTTCACCCAATCTTGATGAAACTTTCAGGTAATGATCAGTACACCAATCCCACTTGGCTCGCCAAATTTCGTTCTTCTACGTTAAACCATTCATTGGCAGTAACCGGTTTCATTTTGAGGTTTCACTCTGTTTTCTTTTATAGGGATACATGTATTTGGAACTCTAAATCAAACGCGGTTTGTGCTAGCTCTTTGAAACTTGACACAATAAAGCAGTTTCAAGTTCTATCTCTATGGTTTGTTTGCTGTTGATGTAGCCCTAAGCAGAGACTGGCGAGAATCACTTTCATGGAAAGGGCCTGCCAAGCTTCCAAAAAACTACGAGTTGCCTGAAATCTCAGCACACAGTTTTTCACCCAATCTTGATGAAACTTTCAGGTAATGATCAGTACACCAATCCCACTTGGCTCGCCAAATTTCGTTCTTCTAGGTTAAACCGTTCGTTGGCAGGAACCGGTTTCATTTTGAGGTTTCACTCTGTTTTCTCCTATAGGGATACATGTATTTGGAACTCGAAATCAAACGCTAGCTCTTTGAAACTTGACACAATAAAGCAGTTTCAAGTTATATCTCTATGGTTTGTTTGCTGTTGATGTAGCCCTAAGCAGAGACTGGCGAGAATCACTTTCATGGAAAGGGCCTGCCAAGCATCCAAAAAACTACGAGTTGCCTGAAATCTAAGCACACACTTTTTCACCCAATCTTGATGAAACTTTCAGGTAATGATCAGTTCACCAATCCCACTTGGCTCGCCAAATTTCGTTCTTCTAGGTAAAACCGTTCGTTGGCAGTAACCGGTTTCATTTTGAGGTTTCACTCTGTTTTCTCCTATAGGGATACATGTATTTGGAACTCTAAATAAAAGACGGTTTGTGCTAGCTCTTTGAAACTTGACACAATAAAGCAGTTTCAAGTTCTATCTCTATAGTTTGTTTGCTGTTGATGTAGCCCTAAGCAGAGACTGGCGAGAATCACTTTCATGGAAAGGGCCTGCCAAGCTTCCAAAAAACTACGAGTTGCCTGAAATCTCAGCACACACTTTTTCACCCAATCTTGATGAAACTTTCAGGTAATGATCAGTACACCAATCCCACTTGGCTCGCCAAATTTCGTTCTTCTACGTTAAACCATTCATTGGCAGTAACCGGTTTCATTTTGAGGTTTCACTCTGTTTTCTTTTATAGGGATACATGTATTTGGAACTCTAAATCAAACGCGGTTTGTGCTAGCTCATTGAAACTTGACACAATAAAGCAGTTTCAAGTTCTATCTCTATAGTTTGTTTGCTGTTGATGTAGCCCTAAGCAGAGACTGGCGAGAATCACTTTCATGGAAAGGGCCTGCCAAGCTTCCAAAAAACTACGAGTTGCCTGAAATCTCAGCACACACTTTTTCACCCAATCTTGATGAAACTTTCAGGTAATGATCAGTACACCAATCCCACTTGGCTCGCCAAATTTCGTTCTTCTAGGTTAAACCGTTCGTTGGCAGTAACCGGTTTCATTTTGAGGTTTCACTCTGTTTTCTCCTATAGGGATACATGTATTTGGAACTCTAAATGAAACGCGGTTTGTGCTAGCTCTTTGAAACTTGACACAATAAAGCAGTTTCAAGTTCTATCTCTATAGTTTATTTGCTGTTGATGTAGCCCTAAGCAGAGACTGGCGAGGATCACTTTCATGGAAAGGGCCTGCCAAGCTTCCAAAAAACTACGAGTTGCCTGAAATCTCAGCATACACTTTTTCACCCAATCTTGATGAAACTTTCAGGTAATGATCAGTACACCAATCCCACTTGGCTGGCCAAATTTCGTTCTTCTAGGTTAAACCGTTCGTTGGCAGTAATCGGTTTCATTTTGAGGTTTCACTCTGTTTTCTCCTATAGGGATACATGTATTTGGAACTCGAAATCAAACGCTAGCTCTTTGAAACTTGACACAATAAAGCAGTTTCAAGTTATATCTCTATGGTTTGTTTGCTGTTGATGTAGCCCTAAGCAGAGACTGGCGAGAATCTCTTTCATGGAAAGGGCCTGCCAAGCTTCCAAAAAACTACGAGTTGCCTGAAATCTCAGCACACACTTTTTCACCCAATCTTGATGAAACTTTCAGGTAATGATCAGTACACCAATCCCACTTGGCTCGCCAAATTTCGTTCTTCTAGGTTAAACCGTTCGTTGGCAGTAACCGGTTTCATTTTGAGGTTTCACTCTGTTTTTTCCTATAGGGATACATGTATTTGGAACTCTAAATCAAAGACGGTTTGTGCTAGCTCTTTGAAACTTGACACAATAAAGCAGTTTCAAGTTCTATCTCTATGGTTTGTTTGCTGTTGATGTAGCCCTAAGCAGAGACTGGCGAGAATCACTTTCATGGAAAGGGCCTGCCAAGCTTCCAAAAAACTACGAGTTGCCTGAAATCTCAGCACACGCTTTTTCACCCAATCTTGATGAAACTTTCAGGTAATGATCAGTACACCAATCCCACTTAGCTCACCAAATTTCGTTCTTCTAGGTTAAACCGTTCCTTGGCAGTAACCGGTTTCATTTTGAGGTTTCACTCGGTTTTCTCCTATAGGGATACATGTATTTGGAACTCTAAATCAAACACGGTTTGTGCTAGCTCTTTGAAACTTGACACAATAAAGCAGTTTCAAGTTCTATCTCTATAGTTTGTTTGCTGTTGATGTAGCCCTAAGCAGAGACTGGCGAGAATCACTTTCATGGAAAGGGCCTGCCAAGCTTCCAAGAAACTACGAGTTGCCTGAAATCTCAGGAGACACTTTTTCACCCAATCTTGATGAAACTTTCAGGTAATGATCAGTACACCAATCCCACTTGGCTCGCCAAATTTCGTTCTTCTAGGTTAAACCGTTCGTTGGCAGTAACCGGTTTCATTTTGAGGTTTCACTCTGTTTTCTCCTATAGGGATACATGTATTTGGAACTGTAAATCAAACGTGGTTTGTGCTAGCTCTTTGAAACTTGACACAATAAAGCAGTTTCAAGTTCTATCTCTATAGTTTGTTTGCTGTTGATGTAGCCCTAAGCAGAGACTGGCGAGAATCACTTTCATGGAAAGAGCTTGCCAAGCTTCCAAAAAACTATGAGTTGCCTGAAATCTCAGGAGACAGTTTTTCACCCAATCTTGATGATACTATCAGGTAATGATCAGTACACCAATCCCACTTGGCTCACCAAATTTCGTTCTTCTAGGTTAAACCGTTCGTTGGCTGTAACCGGTTTCATTTTGAGGTTTCACTGTGTTTTCTCCTATAGGGATACATGGATTTGGAACTCTAAATCAAACACGGTTTGTGCTAGCTCTTTGAAACTTGACACAATAAAGCAGTTTCAAGTTCTATCTCTATGGTTTGTTTGCTGTTGATGTAGCCCTAAGCAGAGACTGGCGAGAATCACTTTCATGGAAAGGGCCTGCCAAGCTTCCAAAAAACTACGAGTTGCCTGAAATCTCAGGAGACACTTTTTCACCCAATCTTGATGAAACTTTCAGGTAATGATCAGTACACCAATCCCACTTGGCTGGCCAAATTTCGTTCTTCTAGGTTAAACCGTTCGTTGGCAGTAATCGGTTTCATTTTGAGGTTTCACTCTGTTTTCTCCTATAGGGATACATGTATTTGGAACTCGAAATCAAACGCTAGCTCTTTGAAACTTGACACAATAAAGCAGTTTCAAGTTATATCTCTATGGTTTGTTTGCTGTTGATGTAGCCCTAAGCAGAGACTGGCGAGAATCTCTTTCATGGAAAGGGCCTGCCAAGCTTCCAAAAAACTACGAGTTGCCTGAAATCTCAGCACACACTTTTTCACCCAATCTTGATGAAACTTTCAGGTAATGATCAGTACACCAATCCCACTTGGCTCGCCAAATTTCGTTCTTCTAGGTTAAACCGTTCGTTGGCAGTAACCGGTTTCATTTTGAGGTTTCACTCTGTTTTTTCCTATAGGGATACATGTATTTGGAACTCTAAATCAAAGACGGTTTGTGCTAGCTCTTTGAAACTTGACACAATAAAGCAGTTTCAAGTTCTATCTCTATGGTTTGTTTGCTGTTGATGTAGCCCTAAGCAGAGACTGGCGAGAATCACTTTCATGGAAAGGGCCTGCCAAGCTTCCAAAAAACTACGAGTTGCCTGAAATCTCAGCACACGCTTTTTCACCCAATCTTGATGAAACTTTCAGGTAATGATCAGTACACCAATCCCACTTAGCTCACCAAATTTCGTTCTTCTAGGTTAAACCGTTCCTTGGCAGTAACCGGTTTCATTTTGAGGTTTCACTCGGTTTTCTCCTATAGGGATACATGTATTTGGAACTCTAAATCAAACACGGTTTGTGCTAGCTCTTTGAAACTTGACACAATAAAGCAGTTTCAAGTTCTATCTCTATAGTTTGTTTGCTGTTGATGTAGCCCTAAGCAGAGACTGGCGAGAATCACTTTCATGGAAAGGGCCTGCCAAGCTTCCAAGAAACTACGAGTTGCCT
This sequence comes from Ictidomys tridecemlineatus, assembly GCF_052094955.1. NCBI lineage: Eukaryota > Metazoa > Chordata > Mammalia > Rodentia > Sciuridae > Ictidomys > Ictidomys tridecemlineatus. The sequence goes on along the minus strand of NW_027523439.1, from coordinate 17,217 downwards.
GAAATCTCAGGAGACACTTTTTCACCCAATCTTGATGAAACTTTCAGGTAATGATCAGTACACCAATCCCACTTGGCTCGCCAAATTTCGTTCTTCTAGGTTAAACCGTTCGTTGGCAGTAACCGGTTTCATTTTGAGGTTTCACTCTGTTTTCTCCTATAGGGATACATGTATTTGGAACTGTAAATCAAACGCGGTTTGTGCTAGCTCTTTGAAACTTGACACAATAAAGCAGTTTCAAGTTCTATCTCTATAGTTTGTTTGCTGTTGATGTAGCCCTAAGCAGAGACTGGCGAGAATCACTTTCATGGAAAGAGCTTGCCAAGCTTCCAAAAAACTATGAGTTGCCTGAAATCTCAGGAGACAGTTTTTCACCCAATCTTGATGATACTATCAGGTAATGATCAGTACACCAATCCCACTTGGCTCACCAAATTTCGTTCTTCTAGGTTAAACCGTTCGTTGGCTGTAACCGGTTTCATTTTGAGGTTTCACTGTGTTTTCTCCTATAGGGATACATGGATTTGGAACTCTAAATCAAACACGGTTTGTGCTAGCTCTTTGAAACTTGACACAATAAAGCAGTTTCAAGTTCTATCTCTATGGTTTGTTTGCTGTTGATGTAGCCCTAAGCAGAGACTGGCGAGAATCACTTTCATGGAAAGGGCCTGCCAAGCTTCCAAAAAACTACGAGTTGCCTGAAATCTCAGGAGACACTTTTTCACCCAATCTTGATGAAACTTTCAGGTAATGATCAGTACACCAATCCCACTTGGCTCGCCAAATTTCGTTCTTCTACGTTAAACCATTCATTGGCAGTAACCGGTTTCATTTTGAGGTTTCACTCTGTTTTCTTTTATAGGGATACATGTATTTGGAACTCTAAATCAAACGCGGTTTGTGCTAGCTCTTTGAAACTTGACACAATAAAGCAGTTTCAAGTTCTATCTCTATAGTTTCTTTGCTGTTGATGTAGCCCTAAGCAGAGACTGGCGAGAATCACTTTCATGGAAAGCGCCTGCCAAGCTTCCAAAAAACTACGAGTTGCCTGAAATCTCAGGAGACACTTTATCACCCAATCTTGATGATACTATCAGGTAATGATCAGTACACCAATCCCACTTGGCTCCCCAAATTTCGTTCTTCTAGGTTAAACCGTTCGTTGGCTGTAACCGGTTTCATTTTGAGGTTTCACTGTGTTTTCTCCTATAGGGATACATGTATTTGGAACTCTAAATCAAACTCGGTTTGTGCTAGCTCTTTGAAACTTGACACAATAAAGCAGTTTCAAGTTCTATCTCTATGGTTTGTTTGCTGTTGATGTAGCCCTAAGCAGAGACTGGCGAGAATCACTTTCATGGAAAGGGCCTGCCAAGCTTCCAAAAAACTACGAGTTGCCTGAAATCTCAGCACACAGTTTTTCACCCAATCTTGATGAAACTTTCAGGTAATGATCAGTACACCAATCCCACTTGGCTCGCCAAATTTCGTTCTTCTAGGTTAAACCGTTCGTTGGCAGGAACCGGTTTCATTTTGAGGTTTCACTCTGTTTTCGTTTATAGGGATACATGTATTTGGAACTCGAAATCAAACGCTAGCTCTTTGAAACTTGACACAACAAAGCAGTTTCAAGTTATATCTCTATGGTTTGTTTGCTGTTGATGTAGCCCTAAGCAGAGACTGGCGAGAATCACTTTCATGGAAAGGGCCTGCCAAGCATTCAAAAAACTACGAGTTGCCTGAAATCTCAGCACACACTTTTTCACCCAATCTTGATGAAACTTTCAGGTAATGATCAGTTCACCAATCCCACTTGGCTCGCCAAATTTCGTTCTTCTAGGTAAAACCGTTCGTTGGCAGTAACCGGTTTCATTTTGAGGTTTCACTCTCTTTTCTCCTATAGGGATACATGTATTTGGAACTCTAAATCAAAGACGGTTTGTGCTAGCTCTTTGAAACTTGACACAATAAAGCAGTTTCAAGTTCTATCTCTATAGTTTGTTTGCTGTTGATGTAGCCCTAAGCAGAGACTGGCGAGAATCACTTTCATGGAAAGGGCCTGCCAAGCTTCCAAAAAACTACGAGTTGCCTGAAATCTCAGCACACACTTTTTCACCCAATCTTGATGAAACTTTCAGGTAATGATCAGTACACCAATCCCACTTGGCTCGCCAAATTTCGTTCTTCTACGTTAAACCATTCATTGGCAGTAACCGGTTTCATTTTGAGGTTTCACTCTGTTTTCTTTTATAGGGATACATGTATTTGGAACTCTAAATCAAACGCGGTTTGTGCTAGCTCATTGAAACTTGACACAATAAAGCAGTTTCAAGTTCTATCTCTATAGTTTGTTTGCTGTTGATGTAGCCCTAAGCAGAGACTGGCGAGAATCACTTTCATGGAAAGGGCCTGCCAAGCTTCCAAAAAACTACGAGTTGCCTGAAATCTCAGGAGACACTTTTTCACTCAATCTTGATGATACTATCAGGTAATGATCAGTACACCAATCCCACTTGGCTCCCCAAATTTCGTTCTTCTAGGTTAAACCGTTCGTTGGCTGTAACCGGTTTCATTTTGAGGTTTCACTGTGTTTTCTCCTATAGGGATTCATGTATTTGGAACTCTAAATCAAACACGGTTTGTGCTAGCTCTTTGAAACTTGACACAATAAAGCAGTTTCAAGGTCTATCTCTATGGTTTGTTTGCTGTTGATGTAGCCCTAAGCAGAGACTGGCGAGAATCACTTTCATGGAAAGGGCCTGCCAAGCTTCCAAAAAACTACGAGTTGCCTGAAATCTCAGCACACACTTTTTCACCCAATCTTGATGAAACTTTCAGGTAATGATCAGTACACCAATCCCACTGGCTCACCAAATTTCATTCTTCTAGGTTAAACCATTCATTGGCAGTAACCAGTTTCATTTCGAGGTTTCACTCTGTTTTCTCCTATAGGGATACATGTATTTGGAACTCTAAATCAAACACGGTTTGTGCTAGATCTTTGAAACTTGACACAATAAATCAGTTTCAAGTTCTATCTCTATGGTTTGTTTGCTGTTGATGTAGCCCTAAGCAGAGACTGGCGAGGATCACTTTCATTAAAAGGGCCTGCCAAGCTTCCAAAAAACTACGAGTTGCCTGAAATCTCAGCACACACTTTTTCACCCAATCTTGATGAAACTTTCAGGTAATGATCAGTACACCAATCCCACTTGGCTCGCCAAATTTCGTTCTTCTAGGTTAAACCGTTCGTTGGCAGTAACCGGTTTCATTTTGAGGTTTCACTCTGTTTTCTCCTATAGGGATACATGTATTTGGAACTCTAAATCAAACGCGGTTTGTGCTAGCTCTTTGAAACTTGACACAATAAAGCAGTTTCATGTTCTATCTCTATAGTTTATTTGCTGTTGATGTAGCCCTAAGCAGAGAATGGCGAGGATCACTTTCATGGAAAGGGCCTGCCAAGCTTCCAAAAAACTACGAGTTGCCTGAAATCTCAGCATACACTTTTTCACCCAATCTTGATGAAACTTTCAGGTAATGATCAGTACACCAATCCCACTTGGCTCGCCAAATTTCGTTCTTCTAGGTTAAACCGTTCGTTGGCAGGAACCGGTTTCATTTTGAGGTTTCACTCTGTTTTCTCCTATAGGGATACATGTATTTGGAACTCGAAATCAAACGCTAGCTCTTTGAAACTTGACACAATAAAGCAGTTTCAAGTTATATCTCTATGGTTTGTTTGCTGTTGATGTAGCCCTAAGCAGAGACTGGCGAGAATCACTTTCATGGAAAGGGCCTGCCAAGCATTCAAAAAACTACGAGTTGCCTGAAATCTCAGCACACACTTTTTCACCCAATCTTGATGAAACTTTCAGGTAATGATCAGTTCACCAATCCCACTTGGCTCGCCAAATTTCGTTCTTCTAGGTAAAACCGTTCGTTGGCAGTAACCGGTTTCATTTTGAGGTTTCACTCTCTTTTCTCCTATAGGGATACATGTATTTGGAACTCTAAATCAAAGACGGTTTGTGCTAGCTCTTTGAAACTTGACACAATAAAGCAGTTTCAAGTTCTATCTCTATAGTTTGTTTGCTGTTGATGTAGCCCTAAGCAGAGACTGGCGAGAATCACTTTCATGGAAAGGGCCTGCCAAGCTTCCAAAAAACTACGAGTTGCCTGAAATCTCAGCACACACTTTTTCACCCAATCTTGATGAAACTTTCAGGTAATGATCAGTACACCAATCCCACTTGGCTCGCCAAATTTCGTTCTTCTACGTTAAACCATTCATTGGCAGTAACCGGTTTCATTTTGAGGTTTCACTCTGTTTTCTTTTATAGGGATACATGTATTTGGAACTCTAAATCAAACGCGGTTTGTGCTAGCTCATTGAAACTTGACACAATAAAGCAGTTTCAAGTTCTATCTCTATAGTTTGTTTGCTGTTGATGTAGCCCTAAGCAGAGACTGGCGAGTATCACTTTCATGGAAAGGGCCTGCCAAGCTTCCAAAAAACTACGAGTTGCCTGAAATCTCAGCACACACGTTTTCACCCAATCTTGATGAAACTTTCAGGTAATGATCAGTACACCAATCCCACTTGGCTCGCCAAATTTCGTTCTTCTAGGTTAAACCGTTCGTTGGCAGTAACCGGTTTCATTTTGAGGTTTCACTCTGTTTTCTCCTATAGGGATACATGTATTTGGAACTCTAAATCAAACGCGGTTTGTGCTAGCTCTTTGAAACTTGACACAATAAACAGTTTCAAGTTCTATCTCTATAGTTTGTTTGCTGTTGATGTAGCCCTAAGCAGAGACTGGCGAGAATCACTTTCATGGAAAGGGCCTGCCAAGCTTCCAAAAAACTACGAGTTGCCTGAAATCTCAGGAGACACTTTTTCACTCAATCTTGATGATACTATCAGGTAATGATCAGTACACCAATCCCACTTGGCTCCCCAAATTTCGTTCTTCTAGGTTAAACCGTTCGTTGGCTGTAACCGGTTTCATTTTGAGGTTTCACTGTGTTTTCTCCTATAGGGATTCATGTATTTGGAACTCTAAATCAAACACGGTTTGTGCTAGCTCTTTGAAACTTGACACAATAAAGCAGTTTCAAGGTATATCTCTATGGTTTGTTTGCTGTTGATGTAGCCCTAAGCAGAGACTGGCGAGAATCACTTTCATGGAAAGGGCCTGCCAAGCTTCCAAAAAACTACGAGTTGCCTGAAATCTCAGCACACACTTTTTCACCCAATCTTGATGAAACTTTCAGGTAATGATCAGTACACCAATCCCACTGGCTCACCAAATTTCATTCTTCTAGGTTAAACCATTCATTGGCAGTAACCAGTTTCATTTCGAGGTTTCACTCTGTTTTCTCCTATAGGGATACATGTATTTGGAACTCTAAATCAAACACGGTTTGTGCTAGATCTTTGAAACTTGACACAATAAATCAGTTTCAAGTTCTATCTCTATGGTTTGTTTGCTGTTGATGTAGCCCTAAGCAGAGACTGGCGAGGATCACTTTCATGGAAAGGGCCTGCCAAGCTTCCAAAAAACTACGAGTTGCCTGAAATCTCAGCATACACTTTTTCACCCAATCTTGATGAAACTTTCAGGTAATGATCAGTACACCAATCCCACTTGGCTGGCCAAATTTCGTTCTTCTAGGTTAAACCGTTCGTTGGCAGGAACCGGTTTCATTTTGAGGTTTCACTCTGTTTTCTCCTATAGGGATACATGTATTTGGAACTCGAAATCAAACGCTAGCTCTTTGAAACTTGACACAATAAAGCAGTTTCAAGTTATATCTCTATGGTTTGTTTGCTGTTGATGTAGCCCTAAGCAGAGACTGGCGAGAATCACTTTCATGGAAAGGGCCTGCCAAGCATCCAAAAAACTACGAGTTGCCTGAAATCTCAGCACACACTTTTTCACCCAATCTTGATGAAACTTTCAGGTAATGATCAGTTCACCAATCCCACTTGGCTCGCCAAATTTCGTGCTTCTAGGTTAAACCGTTCATTGGCAGTAACCGGTTTCATTTTGAGGTTTCACTCTGTTTTCTCCTATAGGGATACATGTATTTGGAACTCTAAATCAAACACAGTTTGTGCTAGCTCTTTGAAACTTGACACAATAAAGCGGTTTCAAATTCTATCTCTATGGTTTGTTTGCTGTTGATGTAGCCCTAAGCAGAGACTGGCGAGAATCACTTTCATGGAAAGGGCCTGCCAAGCTTCCAAAAAACTACGAGTTGCCTGAAATCTCAGCACACACTTTTTCACCCATTCTTGATGAAACTTTCAGGTAATGATCAGTACACCAATCCCACTTGGCTCGCCAAATTTCGTTCTTCTAGGTTAAACCATTCGTTGGCAGTAACCGGTTTCATTTTGAGGTTTCACTCTGTTTTCTCCTATAGGGATACATGTATTTGGAACTCTAAAACAAACACGGTTTGTGCTAGCTCTTTGAAACTTGACACAATAAAGCAGTTTCAAGTTCTATCTCTATGGTTTGTTTGCTGTTGATGTAGCCCTAAGCAGAGACTGGCGAGAATCACTTTCATGGAAAGGGCCTGCCAAGCTTCCAAAAAACTACGAGTTGCCTGAAATTTCAGCGCACACTTTTTCACCCAATCTTGATGAAACATTCAGGTAATGATCAGTACACCAATCCCACTTGGCTCACCAAATTTCGTTCTTCTAGGTTAAACCGTTCGCTGGCAGTAACCGGTTTCATTTTGAGTTTTCACTCTGTTTTCTCCTATAGGGATACATGTATTTGGAACTCTAAATCAAACACGGTTTGTGCTAGCTCTTTGAAACTTGACACAATAAAGCAGTTTCAATTTCTCTCTCTATAGTTTGTTTGCTGTTGATGTAGCCCTAAGCAGAGACTGGCGAGAATCACTTTCATGGAAAGGGCCTGCCAAGCTTCCAAAAAACTACGAGTTGCCTGAAATCTCTGGAGACACTTTTTCACCCAATCTTGATGAAACTTTCAGGTCATGATCAGTACACCAATCCCACTTGGCTCGCCAAATTTCGTTCTTCTAGGTTAAACCGTTCGCTGGCAGTAACCGGTTTCATTTTGAGGTTTCACTCTGTTTTCTCCTATAGGGATACATGTATTTGGAACTCTAAATCAAACACAGTTTGTGCTAGCTCTTTGAAACTTGACACAATAAAGCGGTTTCAAGTTCTATCTATATGGTTTGTTTGCTGTTGATGTAGCCCTAAGCAGAGACTGGCGAGAATCACTTTCATGGAAAGGGCCTGCCAAGCTTCCAAAAAACTACGAGTTGCCTGAAATCTCAGCACACACTTTTTCACCCAATCTTGATGAAACTTTCAGGTAATGATAGGTACACTAATCCCACTTGGCTCGCCAAATTTTGTTCTTCTAGGTTAAACCGTTCGTTGGCAGTAACCGGTTTCATTTTGAGGTTTCACTCTGTTTTCTCCTATAGGGATACATGTATTTGGAACTCTAAATCAAACACTGTTTGTGCTAGCTCTTTGAAACTTGACACAATAAAGCAGTTTCAAGTTCTATCTCTATGGTTTGTTTGCTGTTGATGTAGCCCTAAGCAGAGACTGGCGAGAATCACTTTCATGTAAAGGGCCTGCCAAGCTTCCAAAAAACTACGAGTTGCCTGAAATCTCAGGAGACACTTTTTCACCCAATCTTGATGATACTATCAGGTAATGATCAGTACACCAATCCCACTTGGCTCCCCAAATTTAGTTCTTCTAGGTTAAACCGTTCGTTGGCTGTAACCGGTTTCATTTTGAGGTTTCACTCTGTTTTCTCCTATAGGGATACATGTATTTGGAACTCTAAATCAAACACGGTTTGTGCTACGTCTTTGAAACTTGACACAATAAAGCAGTTTCAAGTTCTATCTCTATGGTTTGTTTGCTGTTGATGTAGCCCTAAGCAGAGACTGGCGAGAATCACTTTCATGGAAAGGGCCTGCCAAGCTTCCAAAAAACTACGAGTTGCCTGAAATCTCAGCACACACTTTTTCACCCAATCTTGATGAAACTTTCAGGTAATGATCAGTACACCAATCCCACTTGGCTCGCCAAATTTTGTTCTTCTATGTTAAACCATTCGTTGGCAGTAACCGGTTTCATTTTGAGGTTTCACTCTGTTTTCTCCTATAGGGATACATGTATGTGGAACTCTAAAACAAACACGGTTTGTGCTAGCTCTTTGAAACTTGAAACAATAAAGCAGTTTCAAGGTCTATCTCTATGGTTTGTTTGCTGTTGATGTAGCCCTAAGCAGAGACTGGCGAGAATCACTTTCATGGAAAGGGCCTGCCAACGTCCAAAAAACTACGAGTTGCCTGAAATCTCAGCACACACTTTTTCACCCAATCTTGATGAAACTTTCAGGTAATGATCAGTACACCAATCCCACTTGGCTCACCAAATTTCGTTATTCTAGGTTAAACCGTTCATTGGCAGTAACCAGTTTCATTTCAAGGTTTCACTCTGTTTTCTCCTATAGGGATACATGTATTTGGAACTCTAAATCAAACACGGTTTGTGCTAGCCCTTTGAAACTTGACACAATAAAGCAGTTTCAAGTTCTATCTCTATGGTTTGTTTGCTGTTGATGTAGCCCTAAGCAGAGACTGGCGAGAATCACTTTCATGGAAAGGGCCTGCCAAGCTTCCAAAAAACTACGAGTTGCCTGAAATCTCAGCACACACTTTTTCACCCAATCTTGATGAAACTTTCAGGTAATGATCAGTACACTAATCCCACTTGGCTCGCCAAATTTCGTTCTTCTAGGTTAAACCGTTCGTTGGCAGTAACCGGTTTCATTTTGAGGTTTCACTCTGTTTTCTCCTATAGGGATACATGTATTTGGAACTCTAAATCAAACACTGTTTGTGCTAGCTCTTTGAAACTTGACACAATAAAGCAGTTTCAAGTTCTATCTCTATGGTTTGTTTGCTGTTGATGTAGCCCTCAGCAGAGACTGGCGAGAATCACTTTCATGAAAAGGGCCTGCCAAGCTTCCAAAAAACTACGAGTTTCCTGAAATCTCAGCACACACTTTTTCACCCAATCTTGATGAAACTTGCAGGTAATGATCAGTACACCAATCCCACTTGGCTCGCCAAATTTCGTTCTTCTAGGTTAAACCGTTCGTTGGCAGTAACCGGTTTCATTTTGAGGTTTCACTCTGTTTTCTCCTATAGGGATACATGTATTTGGAACTCTAAAACAAACACGGTTTGTGCTAGCTCTTTGAAACTTGACACAATAAAGCAGTTTCAAGTTCTATCTCTATGGTTTGTTTGCTGTTGATGTAGCCCTAAGCAGAGACTGGCGAGAATCACTTTCATGGAAAGGGCCTGCCAAGCTTCCAAAAAACTACGAGTTGCCTGAAATTTCAGCACACACTTTTTCACCCAATCTTGATGAAACTTGCAGGAAATGATCAGTACACCAATCCCACTTGGCTCACCAAATTTCGTTCTTCTAGGTTAAACCGTTCGCTGGCAGTAACCGGTTTCATTTTGAGGTTTCACTCTGTTTTCTCCTATAGGGATACATGTATTTGGAACTCTAAATCAAACACAGTTTGTGCTAGCTCTTTGAAACTTGACACAATAAAGCAGTTTCAAGTTCTATCTCTATGGTTTCTTTGCTGTTGATGTAGCCCTAAGCAGAGACTGGCGAGAATCACTTTCATGGAAAGGGCCTGCCAAGCTTCCAAAAACTACGAGTTGCCTGAAATCTCAGCACACACTTTTTCACCCAATCTTGATGAAACTTTCAGGTAATGATTAGTACACCAATCCCACTTGGCTCGCCAAATTTCGTTCTTCTAGGTTAAACCGTTCGTTGGCAGTAACCGGTTTCATTTTGAGGTTTCACTCTGTTTTCTCCTATAGGGATACATGTATTTGGAACTCTAAATCAAACGCGGTTTGTGCTAGCTCTTTGAAACTTGACACAATAAAGCAGTTTCAAGTTCTATCTCTATGGTTTGTTTGCTGTTGATGTAGCCCTAAGCAGAGACTGGCGAGAATCACTTTCATGGAAAGGGCCTGCCAAGCTTCCAAAAAATTGCGAGTTGCCTGAAATCTCAGCACACACTTTTTCATCCAATCTTGATGAAACTTTCAGGTAATGATCAGTACACCAATCCCACTTGGCTCCCCAAATTTCGTTCTTCTAGGTTAGACCGTTCATTGGCAGTAACCGGTTTCATTTTGAGGATTCACTCTGTTTTCTCCTATAGGGATACATGTATTTGGAACACTAAATCAAACAAGGTTTGTGCTAGCTCTTTAAATTTGACACAATAAAGCAGTTTCAAGTTCTATCTCTATGATTGTTGCTGTTGATGTAGCCCTAAGCAGAGACTGGCGAGAATCACTTTCATGGAAAGGGCCTGCCAAGCTTCCAAAAAACTACGAGTTGCCTGAAATCTCAGCACACACTTTTTCACCCAATCTTGATGAAACTTTCAGGTAATGATCAGTACACCAATCCCACTTGGCTCGCCAAATTTCGTTCTTCTAGGTTAAACCGTTCGTTGGCAGTAACCGGTTTCATTTTGAGGTTTCACTCTGTTTTCTCCTATAGAAATACATGTATTTGGAACTCTAAATCAAACACGGTTTGTGCTAGCTCTTTGAAACTTGACACAATAAAGCAGTTTCAAGTTCTATCTCTATGGTTTGTTTGCTGTTGATGTAGCCCTAAGCAGAGACTGGCGAGAATCACTTTCATGGAAAGGGCCTGCCAAGCTTCCAAAAAACTACGAGTTGCCTGAAATCTCAGCACACACTTTTTCACCCAATCTTGATGAAACTTTCAGGTAATGATCAGTACACCAATCCCACTTGGCTCGCCAAATTTCGTTCTTCTAGGTTAAACCGTTCGCTGGCAGTAACCGGTTTCATTTTGAGGTTTCACTCTGTTTTCTCCTATAGGGATACATGTATTCGGAACTCTAAATCAAACGCGGTTAGTGCTAGCTCTTTGAAACTTGACACAATAAAGCAGTTTCAAGTTCTATCTCTATGGTTTGTTTGCTGTTGATGTAGCGCTAAGCAGAGGACTGGCGAGAATCACTTTCATGGAAAGGGCCTGCCAAGCTTCCAAAAAACTATGAGTTGCCTGAAATTTCAGCGCACAAGTTTTCACCCAATCTTGATGAAACTTTCAGGTAATGATCAGTACACCAATCCCACTTGGCTCACCAAATTTCGTTCTTCTAGGTTAAACCGTTCGCTGGCAGTAACCGGTTTCATTTTGAGTTTTCACTCTGTTTTCTCCTATAGGGATACATGTATTTGGAACTCTAAATCAAACACGGTTTGTGCTAGCTCTTTGAAACTTGACACAATAAAGCAGTTTCAATTTCTCTCTCTATAGTTTGTTTGCTGTTGATGTAGCCTAAACAGAGACTGGCGAGAATCACTTTCATGGAAAGGGCCTGCCAAGCTTCCAAAAAACTACGAGTTGCCTGAAATCTCAGGAGACACTTTTTTCACCCAATCTTGATGAAACTTTCAGGTCATGATCAGTACACCAATCCCACTTGGCTCGCCAAATTTCGTTCTTCTAGGTTAAACCGTTCGTTGGCAGTAACCGGTTTCATTTTGAGGTTTCACTCTGTTTTCTCCTATAGGGATACATGTATTTGGAACTCTAAATCAAACACAGTTTGTGCTAGCTCTTTGAAACTTGACACAATAAAGCGGTTTCAAGTTCTATCTATATGGTTTGTTTGCTGTTGATGTAGCCCTAAGCAGAGACTGGCGAGAATCACTTTCATGGAAAGGGCCTGCCAAGCTTCCAAAAACTACGAGTTGCCTGAAATCTCAGCACACACTTTTTCACCCAATCTCGATGAAACTTTCAGGTAATGATCAGTACACCAATCCCACTTGGCTCGCCAAATTTTGTTCTTCTAGGTTAAACCGTTCGTTGGCAGTAACCGGTTTAATTTTGAGGTTTCACTCTGTTTTCTCCTATAGGGATACATGTATTTGGAACTCTAAATCAAACACTGTTTGTGCTAGCTCTTTGAAACTTGACACAATAAAGCAGTTTCAAGTTCTATCTCTATGGTTTGTTTGCTGTTGATGTAGCCCTAAGCAGAGACTGGCGAGAATCACTTTCATGTAAAGGGCCTGCCAAGCTTCCAGAAAACTACGAGTTGCCTGAAATCTCAGGAGACACTTTTTCACCCAATCTTGATGATACTATCAGGTAATGATCAGTACACCAATCCCACTTGGCTCCCCAAATTTAGTTCTTCTAGGTTAAACCGTTCGTTGGCTGTAACCGGTTTCATTTTGAGGTTTCACTGTGTTTTCTCCTATAGGGATACATGTATTTGGAACTCTAAATCAAACACGGTTTGTGCTAGCTCTTTGAAAACTTGACACAATAAAGCAGTTTCAAGTTCTATCTCTATGGTTTGTTTGCTGTTGATGTAGCCCTAAGCAGAGACTGGCGAGAATCACTTTCATGGAAAGGGCCTGCCAAGCTTCCAAAAAACTACGAGTTGCCTGAAATCTCAGCACACACTTTTTCACCCAATCTTGATGAAACTTTCAGGTAATGATCAGTACACCAATCCACTTGGCTCGCCAAATTTTGTTCTTCTATGTTAAACCATTCGTTGGCAGTAACCGGTTTCATTTTGAGGTTTCACTCTGTTTTCTCCTATAGGGATACATGTATGTGGAACTCTAAATCAAACACGGTTTGTGCTAGCTCTTTGAAATTTGAAACAATAAAGCAGTTTCAAGGTCTATCTCTATGGTTTGTTTGCTGTTGATGTAGCCCTAAGCAGAGACTGGCGAGAATCACTTTCATGGAAAGGGCCTGCCAACGTCCAAAAAACTACGAGTTGCCTGAAATCTCAGCACACACTTTTTCACCCAATCTTGATGAAACTTTCAGGTAATGATCAGTACACCAATCCCACTTGGCTCACCAAATTTCGTTATTCTAGGTTAAACCGTTCATTGGCAGTAACCAGTTTCATTTCAAGGTTTCACTCTGTTTTCTCCTATAGGGATACATGTATTTGGAACTCTAAATCAAACAAGGTTTGTGCTAGCTCTTTGAAACTTGACACAATAAAGCAGTTTCAAGTTCTATCTCTATGGTTTGTTTGCTGTTGATGTAGCCCTAAGCAGAGACTGGCGAGGATCACTTTCATGGAAAGGGCCTGCCAAGCTTCCAAAAAACTACGAGTTGCCTGAAATCTCAGCACACACTTTTTCACCCAATCTTGATGAAACTTTCAGGTAATGATAGGTACACTAATCCCACTTGGCTCGCCAAATTTCGTTCTTCTAGGTTAAACCGTTCGTTGGCAGTAACCCCGGTTTCATTTTGAGGTTTCACTCTGTTTTCTCCTATAGGGATACATGTATTTGGAACTCTAAATCAAACACTGTTTGTGCTAGCTCTTTGAAACTTGACACAATAAAGCAGTTTCAAGTTCTATCTCTATGGTTTGTTTGCTGTTGATGTAGCCCTAAGCAGAGACTGGCGAGAATCACTTTCATGGAAAGGGCCTGCCAAGCTTTCCAAAAAACTACGAGTTGCCTGAAATCTCAGCACACACTTTTTCACCCAATCTTGATGAAACTTTCAGGTAATGATCAGTACACCAATCCCACTTGGCTCGCCAAATTTCGTTCTTCTAGGTTAAACCGTTCGTTGGCAGTAACCGGTTTCATTTTGAGGTTTCACTCTGTTTTCTCCTATAGGGATACATGTATTTGGAACTCTAAAACAAACACGGTTTGTGCTAGCTCTTTGAAACTTGACACAATAAAGCAGTTTCAAGTTCTATCTCTATGGTTTGTTTGCTGTTGATGTGGCCCTAAGCAGAGACTGGCGAGAATCACTTTCATGGAAAGGGCCTGCCAAGCTTCCAAAAAACTGCGAGTTGCCTGAAATCTCAGCACACACTTTTTCACCCAATCTTGATGAAACTTGCAGGAAATGATAAGTACACCAATCCCACTTGGCTCACCAAATTTCGTTCTTCTAGGTTAAACCGTTCGCTGGCAGTAACCGGTTTCATTTTGAGGTTTCACTCTGTTTTCTCCTATAGGGATACATGTATTTGGAACTCTAAATCAAACACAGTTTGTGCTAGCTCTTTGAAACTTGACACAATAAAGCAGTTTCAAGTTCTATCTCTATGGTTTCTTTGCTGTTGATGTAGCCCTAAGCAGAGACTGGCGAGAATCACTTTCATGGAAAGGGCCTGCCAAGCTTCCAAAAAACTACGAGTTGCCTGAAATCTCAGCACACACTTTTTCACCCAATCTTGATGAAACTTTCAGGTAATGATTAGTACACCAATACCACTTGGCTCGCCAAATTTCGTTCTTCTAGGTTAAACCGTTCGTTGGCAGTAACCGGTTTCATTTTGAGGTTTCACTCTGTTTTCTCCTATAGGGATACATGTATTTGGAACTCTAAATCAAACGCGGTTTGTGCTAGCTCTTTGAAACTTGACACAATAATGCAGTTTCAAGTTCTATCTCTATGGTTTGTTTGCTGTTGATGTAGCCCTAAGCAGAGACTGGCGAGAATCACTTTCATGGAAAGGGCCTGCCAAGCTTCCAAAAAACTACGAGTTGCCTGAAATCTCAGGAGACACTTTTTCACCCAATCTTGATGAAACTTTCAGGTCATGATCAGTACACCAATCCCACTTGGCTCGCCAAATTTCGTTCTTCTAGGTTAAACCGTTCGTTGGCAGTAACCGGTTTCATTTTGAGGTTTCACTCTGTTTTCTCCTATAGGGATACATGTATTTGGAACTCTAAATCAAACACAGTTTGTGCTAGCTCTTTGAAACTTGACACAATAAAGCGGTTTCAAGTTCTATCTATATGGTTTGTTTGCTGTTGATGTAGCCCTAAGCAGAGACTGGCGAGAATCACTTTCATGGAAAGGGCCTGCCAAGCTTCCAAAAAACTACGAGTTGCCTGAAATCTCAGCACACACTTTTTCACCCAATCTCGATGAAACTTTCAGGTAATGATCAGTACACCAATCCCACTTGGCTCGCCAAATTTTGTTCTTCTAGGTTAAACCGTTCGTTGGCAGTAACCGGTTTCATTTTGAGGTTTCACTCTGTTTTCTCCTATAGGGATACATGTATTTGGAACTCTAAATCAAACACTGTTTGTGCTAGCTCTTTGAAACTTGACACAATAAAGCAGTTTCAAGTTCTATCTCTATGGTTTGTTTGCTGTTGATGTAGCCCTAAGCAGAGACTGGCGAGAATCACTTTCATGTAAAGGGCCTGCCAAGTTTCCAAAAAACTACGAGTTGCCTGAAATCTCAGGAGACACTTTTTCACCCAATCTTGATGATACTATCAGGTAATGATCAGTACACCAATCCCACTTGGCTCCCCAAATTTAGTTTCTTCTAGGTTAAACCGTTCGTTGGCTGTAACCGGTTTCATTTTGAGGTTTCACTGTGTTTTCTCCTATAGGGATACATGTATTTGGAACTCTAAATCAAACACGGTTTGTGCTAGCTCTTTGAAACTTGACACAATAAAGCAGTTTCAAGTTCTATCTCTATGGTTTGTTTGCTGTTGCTGTAGCCCTAAGCAGAGACTGGCGAGAATCACTTTCATGGAAAGGGCCTGCCAAGCTTCCAAAAAACTACGAGTTGCCTGAAATCTCAGCACACACTTTTTCACCCAATCTTGATGAAACTTTCAGGTAATGATCAGTACACCAATCCCACTTGGCTCGCCAAATTTCGTTCTTCTAGGTTAAACTGTTCGTTGGCAGTAACCGGTTTCATTTTGAGGTTTCACTCTGTTTTCTCCTATAGGGATACATGTATTTGGAACTCTAAAACAAACACGGTTTGTGCTAGCTCTTTGAAACTTGACACAATAAAGCAGTTTCAAGTTCTATCTCTATGGTTTGTTTGCTGTTGATGTGGCCCTAAGCAGAGACTGGCGAGAATCACTTTCATGGAAAGGGCCTGCCAAGCTTCCAAAAAACTACGAGTTGCCTGAAATCTCAGCACACACTTTTTCACCCAATCTTGATGAAACTTGCAGGAAATGATCAGTACACCAATCCCACTTGGCTCACCAAATTTCGTTCTTCTAGGTTAAACCGTTCGCTGGCAGTAACCGGTTTCATTTTGAGGTTTCACTCTGTTTTCTCCTATAGGGATACATGTATTTGGAACTCTAAATCAAACACAGTTTGTGCTAGCTCTTTGAAACTTGACACAATAAAGCAGTTTCAAGTTCTATCTCTTTGGTTTCTTTGCTGTTGATGTAGCCCTAAGCAGAGACTGGCGAGAATCACTTTCATGGAAAGGGCCTGCCAAGCTTCCAAAAAACTACGAGTTGCCTGAAATCTCAGCACACACTTTTTCACCCAATCTTGATGAAACTTTCAGGTAATGATTAGTACACCAATACCACTTGGCTCGCCAAATTTCGTTCTTCTAGGTTAAACCGTTCGTTGGCAGTAACCGGTTTCATTTTGAGGTTTCACTCTGTTTTCTCCTATAGGGATACATGTATTTGGAACTCTAAATCAAACGCGGTTTGTGCTAGCTCTTTGAAACTTGACACAATAAAGCAGTTTCAAGTTCTATCTCTATGGTTTGTTTGCTGTTGATGTAGCCCTAAGCAGAGACTGGCGAGAATCACTTTCATGGAAAGGGCCTGCCAAGCTTCCAAAAAACTACGAGTTGCCTGAAATCTCAGCACACACTTTTTCACCCAATCTTGATGAAACTTTCAGGTAATGATCAGTACACCAATCCCACTTGGCTCGCCAAATTTCGTTCTTCTAGGTTAAACCGTTCTTTGGCAGTAACCGGTTTCATTTTGAGGTTTCACTCTGTTTTCTCCTATAGGGATACATGTATTTGGAACTCTAAATCAAACGCAGTTAGTGCTAGCTCTTTGAAACTTGACACAATAAAGCAGTTTCAAGTTCTATCTCTATGGTTTGTTTGCTGTTGATGTAGCCCTAAGCAGAGACTGGCGAGAATCACTTTCATGGAAAGGGCCTGCCAAGCTTCCAAAAAACTACGAGTTGCCTGAAATCTCAGCACACACTTTTTCACCAAATCTTGATGAAACTTTCAGGTAATGATTCAGTACACCAATCCCACCTGGCTCGCCAAATTTCGTTCTTCTA
>NW_027523438.1:0-48091 GCF_052094955.1 Ictidomys tridecemlineatus | reverse complement strand
GATTGGGTGAAAAAATATTTGCTGAGATTTCAGGCAACTCGTAGTTTTTGGAAGCTTGGCAACCGCTTTTCATCAAAGTGATTTTCGCCAGTCTCTAGTTAGGCCTACATCAACAGCAAACAAACCATAGAGATAGAACTTGAAACTGCTCTACTGTGTCAAGTTTCAAAGAGCTAGCACAAACCGTCTTTGATTTAGAGTTCCAAATACATGTATCCGTATAGGAGAAAACAGAGTGAAACCTAAAAATGAAAACGGTTACTGCAAACGAAGGGTTTAACCTATAAGAACGAAATTTGGTGAGCCAAGTGGTTTTGGTGTACTGATCATTACCTGAAAGAATCATCAAGATTGGGTGAAAAAATGTTTGCTGAGATTTCAGGCAACTCGTAGTTTTTGGAAGCTTGGCAACCCCTTTCCATCAAAGTGATTTCGCCATTCTCTGCTTAGGGCTACATCAACAGCAAACAAACCATAGAGATAGAACTTGAAACTGCTTTATTGTGTCAAGTTTCAAAGAGCTAGCACAAACCGTCTTTGATTTAGAGTTCCAAATACATGTATCTGTATAGGAGAAAACGGAGTGAAACCTAAAAATGAAAACGGTTACTGCAAACGAACGGTTTAACCTAGAAGAACGAAATTTGGTGAGCCAAGTGGTTTTGGTGTACTGATCATTACCTGAAAGAATCATCAAGATTGGGTGAAAAAATGTTTGCTGAGATTTCAGGGAACTCGTAGTTTTCGGAAGCTTGGCAACCCCTTTCCATCTAAGTGATTTTCGCCAGTCTCTGCTTAGGGCTACATCAACAGCAAACAAACCATAGAGATAGAACTTGAAACTGCTCTATTGTGTCAAGTTTCAAAGAGCTAGCACAAACCGTCTTTGATTTAGAGTTCCAAATACATGTATCCGTATAGGAGAAAACAGAGTGAAACCTAAAAATGAAAACGGTTACTGCAAACGAACGGTTTAACCTAGAAGAACGAAATTTGGTGAGCCAAGTGCTTTTAGTGTACTGATCATTACCTGAAAGAATCATCAAGATTGGGTGAAAAAATGTTTGCTGAGATTTCAGGCAACTCGTAGTTTTTTGGAAGCTTGGCAACCCCTTTAAATCAAAGTGACTTTAGCAAGTCTCTGCTTAGGGCTACATAAACAGCAAACAAACCATAGAGATAGAACTTGAAACTGCTTCATTGTGTCAAGTTTCAAGGAGCTAGCACAAACCATATTTGATTTAGAGTTTCAAATACATGTATTTGTATAGGAGAAAACAGAGTGAAACCTAAAAATGAAAACGGTTACTGCAAACAAACGGTTTAACCTAGAAGAACGAAATTCGGTGAGCCAAGTGGTTTTGGTGTACTGATCATTCCCTGAAAGAATCATCAAGATTGGGTGAAAAAAAGTTTGCTGAGATGTCAGAAAACTCGTAGTTTTTGGAAGCTTGGCAACCCCTTTCCATCAAAGTGATTTTCGCCAGTATCTGCTTAGGGGTACATCAACAGCAAACAAACCATAGAGATAGAACTTGAAACTGCTCTATTGTGTCAAGTTTCAAAGAGCTAGCACAAACCGTCTTTGATTTAGAGTTCCAAATACATGTATCCGTATAGGAGAAAACAGAGTGAAACCTAAAAATAAAAACGGTTACTGCAAACGAACGGTTTAACCTTGAAGAACGAAATTTGGTGAGCCAAGTGGTTTTGGTGTACTGATCATTACCTGAAAGAATCATCTAGATTGGGTGAAAAAATGTTTGCTGAGATTTCAGGCAACTCGTAGTTTTTGGAGCTTGGCAACCCCTTTCCATCAAAGTGATTTTCGCCAGTCTCTGCTTATGGCTACATCAACAGCAAACAAACCATAGAGATAGAACTTGAAAGTGCTCTATTGTGTCAAGTTTCAAAGAGCTAGCACAAACCGTCTTTGATTTAGAGTTCCAAATACATGTATCCGTATAGGAGAAAACAGAGTGAAACCTAGAAATGAAAACGGTTACTGCAATCGAACGGTTTAATCTAGAAGAACGAAATTTGGTGAGCCAAGTGGTTTTGGTGTACTGATCATTACCTGAAAGAATCATCAAGATTGGGTGAAAAAATGTTTGCTGAGATTTCAGGCAACTCGTAGTTTTTGAAAGCTTGGCAACCCCTTTCCATCAAAGTGATTTTCGCCAGTCTCTGCTTAGGGCTACATCAACAGCAAACAAACCATAGAGATATAACTTGAAAGTGCACTATTGTGTCAAGTTTCAAAGAGCTAGCACCAACCGTCTTTGATTTAGAGTTCCAAATACATGTATCCGTATAGGAGAAAACAGAGTGAAACCTAAAAATGAAAACGGTTACTGCAAACGAACGGTTTAACCTAGAACAACGAAATTTGGTGAGCCAAGTGGTTTTGGTGTACTGATCATTACCTGAAAGAATCATCAAGATTGGGTGAAAAAATGTTTGCTGAGATTTCAGGAAACTCGTAGTTTTCGGAAGCTTGGCAACCCCTTTCCTTCTAAGTGATTTTCGCCAGTCTCTGCTTAGGGCTACATCAACAGCAAACAAACCATAGAGATATAACTTAAAACTGCACTATTGTGTCAAGTTTCAAACAGCTAGCACAAACCGTCTTTGATTTAGAGTTCCAAATACATGTATCCGTATAGGAGAAAACAGAGTGAAACTTAAAAATGAAAACGGTTACTGCAAACGAACGGTTTAACCTAGAAGAACGAAATTTGGTGAGCCAAGTGGTTTTGGTGTACTGATGATTACCAGAAAGAATCATCAAGATTGGGTGAAAAAATGTTTGCTGAGATTTCAGGAAACTCGTAGTTTTTGGAAGCTTGGCAACCCTTTCCATCAAAGTGATTTTCGCCAGTCTCTGCTTAGGGCTACATCAACAGCAAACAAACCATAGAGATAGAACTTGAAACTGCTCTATTGTGTCAAGTTTCAAAGAGCTAGCACAAACCGTCTTTGATTTAGAGTTCCAAATACATATATCCCTATTGGAGAAAACAGAGTGAAACCTAAAAATGAAAACGGTTACTGCAAACGAACGGTTTAACCTAGAACAACGAAATTTGGTGAGCCAAGTGGTTTTGGTGTACTGATCATTACCTGAAAGAATCATCAAGATGGGGTGAAAAAATATTTGCTAAGATTTCAGGCAACTCGTAGTTTTTGGAAGCTTGGCAACCCCTTTCCATCAAAGTGATGTTCGCCAGTCTCTGCTTAGGTCTACATCAACAGCAAACAAACCATAGAGATAGAACTTGAAACTGCTCTATTGTGTCAAGTTTCAAAGAGCTAGCACAAACCGTCTTTGATTTAGAGTTCCAAATACATGTATCCGTATAGGAGAAAACAGAGTGAAACCTAAAAATGAAAACGGTTACTGCAAACGAACGGTTTAACCTAGAAGAACAAAATTTGGTGAGCCAAGTGGTTTTGGTGTACTGATCATTACCTGAAAGAATCATCCAGATTGGGTGAAAAAATGTTTGCTGAGATTTCAGGCAACTCGTAGTTTTTGGAAGCTTGGCAACCCCTTTCCATCAAAGTGATTTTCGCCAGTCTCTGCTTAGGTCTACATCAACAGCAAACAAACCATAGAGATAGAACTTGAATCTGCTCTATTGTGTCAAGTTTCAAAGAGCTAGCACAAACCGTCTTTGATTTAGACTTCCAAATACAGGTATTCGTATAGGAGAAAACAGAGTGAAACCTAAAAATGAAAACGGTTACTGCAAACGAACGGTTTAATCTAGAAAACGAAATTTGGTGAGCCAAGTGGTTTTTCTGTACTGATCATTACCTGAGAGAATCATCAAGTTTGGGTGAAAAAATGTTTGCTGAGATTTCAGGCAACTCGTAGTTTTTGGAAGCTTGGCAACCCTTTTCCATCAAAGTGATTTTCGCCAGTCTCTGCTTAGGGCTACATCAACAGCAAACAAACCATAGAGATTGAACTGGAAACTGCTGTATTGTGTCAAGTTTCAAAGAGCTAGCACAAACCGTCTTTGATTTAGAGTTCCAAATACATGTATCCCTATGGGAGAAAACAGAGTGAAACCTAAAATGAAAACGGTTACTGCAAACGAACGGTTTAACCTAGAAGAACAAAATTTGGTGAGCCAAGTGGTTTTGGTGTACTGATCATTACCTGAAAGAATCATCAAGATTGGGTGAAAAAATGTTTGCTGAGATTTCAGGCAACTTTTAGTTTTTGGAAGCTTGGCAACCCCTTTCCATCCAAGTTGTTTTCGCCAGTCTCTGCTTAGGGCTACATCAACAGAAAACAAACCATAGAGATAGAACTTGAAACTGCTCTATTGTGTCAAGTTTCAAAGAGCTAGCACAAACCGTCTTTGATTTAGAGTTCCAAATACATGTATCTGTATAAGAGAAAACAGAGTGAAACCTAAAAATGAAAACGGTTACTGCAAACGAACGGTTTAACCTAGAAGAACGAAATTTGGTGAGCCAAGTGGTTTTGGTGTACTGATCATTACCTGAAAGAATCATCAAGATTGGGTGAAAAAATGTTTGCTGAGATTTCAGGCAACTCGTAGTTTTTGGAATCTTTGCAACCCCTTTCCATCAAAGTGATTTTCGCCAGTCCCTGCTTAGGGCTACATCAACAGCAAACAAACCATAGAGATAGAACTTGAAACTGCTTTATTGTGTCAAGTTTCAAAGAACTAGCACAAACCGTCTTTGATTTAGAGTTCCTAATACATGTATCCGTATAGGAGAAAACAGAGTGAAACCTAAAAATGAAAACGGTAACTGCAAACGAACGGTTTAACCTAGAAGAACAAAATTTGGTTAGCCAAGTGGTTTGGTGTACTGATCATTTCCTGAAAGAATCATCAAGATTGGGTGAAAAAATGTTTGCTGAGATTTCAGGCAACTCGTAGTTTTTGGAATCTTGGCAACCCCTTTCCATCAAAGTGATTTTCGCCAGTCTCTGCTTAGGGCTACATCAACAGCAAACAAACCATAGAGATAGAACTTGAAACTGCTCTATTGTGTCAAGTTTCAAAGCGCTAGCACAAACCGTCTTTGATTTAGACTTCCAAATACATGTATCTGTATAAGAGAAAACAGAGTGAAACCTAAAAATGAAAACGGTTACTGCAAACGAACGGTTTAACCTAGAAGAACGAAATTTGGTGAGCCAAGTGGTTTTGGTGTACTGATCAATACCTGAAAGAATCATCAAGATTGGGTGAAAAAATGTTTGCTGAGATTTCAGGCAACTCGTAGTTTTTGGAAGCTTGGCAACCCCTTTCCATCAAAGTGATTTTCGCCAGTCTCTGCTTAGGGGTACATCAACAGCAAACAAACCATAGAGATAGAACTTGAAACTGCTCTATTGTGTCAAGTTTCAAAGAGCTAGCACAAACCGTCTTTGATTTAGAGTTCCAAACACATGTATCCGTATAGGAGAAAACAGAGTGAAACCTAAAAATGAAAACGGTTACTGCAAACGAACGGTTTAACCTAGAAGAACGAAATTTGGTGAGCCAAGTGGTTTTGGTGTACTGATCATTACCTGAAAGAATCATCAAGATTGGGTGAAAAAATGTTTGCTGAGATTTCAGGCAACTCGTAGTTTTTGGAAGCTTGGCAACCCGTTTCCATGAAAGTGATTTTCGCCAGGGTCTGCTTAGGGCTACATCATCAGCAAACAAACCATAGAGATAGAACTTGAAAGTGCTCTATTGTGTCAAGGTTCAAAGACCTAGCACAAACCGTCTTTGATTTAGAGTTCCAAATACATGTATCCCTATAGGAGAAAACAGAGTGAAACCTAAAAATGAAAACGGTTACTGCAAACGAACGGTTTAACCTAGAAGAACGAAATTTGGTGAGCCAAGTGGTTTTGGTGTACTGATCATTACCTGAAAGAATCATCAAGATTGGGTGAAAAAATGTTTGCTGAGATTTCAGGCAACTCGTAGTTTTTGAAAGCTTGGCAACCCCTTTCCATCAAAGTGATTTTCGCCAGTCTCTGCTTAGGGCTACATCAACAGCAAACAAACCATAGAGATAGAAGTTGAAACTGCTCTATTGTGTCAAGTTTCAAAGAGCTAGCACCAACCGTCTTTGATTTAGAGTTCCAAATACATGTATCCGTATAGGAGAAAACAGAGTGAAACCTAAAAATGAAAACGGTTACTGCAAACGAACGGTTTAACCTAGAACAACGAAATTTGGTGAGCCAAGTGGTTTTGGTGTACTGATCATTACCTGAAAGAATCATCAAGATTGGGTGAAAAAATGTTTGCTGAGATTTCAGGAAACTCGTAGTTTTCGGAAGCTTGGCAACCCCTTTCCTTCTAAGTGATTTTCGCCAGTCTCTGCTTAGGGCTACATCAACAGCAAACAAACCATAGAGATATAACTTAAAACTGCACTATTGTGTCAAGTTTCAAACAGCTAGCACAAACCGTCTTTGATTTAGAGTTCCAAATACATGTATCCGTATAGGAGAAAACAGAGTGAAACTTAAAAATGAAAACGGTTACTGCAAACGAACGGTTTAACCTAGAAGAACGAAATTTGGTGAGCCAAGTGGTTTTGGTGTACTGATGATTACCAGAAAGAATCATCAAGATTGGGTGAAAAAATGTTTGCTGAGATTTCAGGAAACTCGTAGTTTTTGGAAGCTTGGCAACCCCTTTCCATCAAAGTGATTTTCGCCAGTCTCTGCTTAGGGCTACATCAACAGCAAACAAACCATAGAATTAGAACTTGAAACTGCTCTATTGTGTCAAGTTTCAAAGAGCTAGCACAAACCGTCTTTGATTTAGAGTTCCAAACACATGTATCCGTATAGGAGAAAACAGAGTGAAACCTAAAAATGAAAACGGATACTGCAAACGAACGGTTTAACCTAGAAGAACGAAATTTGGTGAGACAAGTGGTTTTGGTGTACTGATCATTACCTGAAAGAATCATCAAGATTGGGTGAAAAAATGTTTGCTGAGATTTCAGGAAACTCGTAGTTTTTGGAAGCTTGGCAACCCCTTTCCATCAAAGTGATTTTCACCTGTCTCTGCTTAGGGCTACATCAACAGCAAAAAAAACCATAGAGATAGAACTTGAAACTGCTCTATTGTTTCAAGTTTCAAAGAGCTAGCACAAACCGTCTTTGATTTAGAGTTCCAAATACATGTATCCCTATTGGAGAAAACAGAGTGAAACCTAAAAATGAAAACGGTTACTGCAAACGAACGGTTTAACCTAGAAGAACGAAATTTGGTGAGCCAAGTGGTTTTGGTGTACTGATCATTACCTGAAAGAATCATCAAGATTGGGTGAAAAAATATTTGCTGAGATTTCAGGCAACTCGTAGTTTTTGGAAGCTTGGCAACCGCTTTTCATCAAAGTGATTTTCGCCAGTCTCTAGTTAGGCCTACATCAACAGCAAACAAACCATAGAGATAGAACTTGAAACTGCTCTACTGTGTCAAGTTTCAAAGAGCTAGCACAAACTGTCTTTGATTTAGAGTTCCAAATACATGTATCCGTATAGGAGAAAACAGAGTGAAACCTAAAAATGAAAACGGTTACTGCAAACGAAGGGTTTAACCTATAAGAACGAAATTTGGTGAGCCAAGTGGTTTTGGTGTACTGATCATTACCTGAAAGAATCATCAAGATTGGGTGAAAAAATGTTTGCTGAGATTTCAGGCAACTCGTAGTTTTTGGAAGCTTGGCAACCCCTTTCCATCAAAGTGATTTCGCCATTCTCTGCTTAGGGCTACATCAACAGCAAACAAACCATAGAGATAGAACTTGAAACTGCTTTATTGTGTCAAGTTTCAAAGAGCTAGCACAAACCGTCTTTGATTTAGAGTTCCAAATACATGTATCTGTATAGGAGAAAACGGAGTGAAACCTAAAAATGAAAACGGTTACTGCAAACGAACGGTTTAACCTAGAAGAACGAAATTTGGTGAGCCAAGTGGTTTTGGTGTACTGATCATTACCTGAAAGAATCATCAAGATTGGGTGAAAAAATGTTTGCTGAGATTTCAGGGAACTCGTAGTTTTCGGAAGCTTGGCAACCCCTTTCCATCTAAGTGATTTTCGCCAGTCTCTGCTTAGGGCTACATCAACAGCAAACAAACCATAGAGATAGAACTTGAAACTGCTCTATTGTGTCAAGTTTCAAAGAGCTAGCACAAACCGTCTTTGATTTAGAGTTCCAAATACATGTATCCGTATAGGAGAAAACAGAGTGAAACCTAAAAATGAAAACGGTTACTGCAAACGAACGGTTTAACCTAGAAGAACGAAATTTGGTGAGCCAAGTGCTTTTAGTGTACTGATCATTACCTGAAAGAATCATCAAGATTGGGTGAAAAAATGTTTGCTGAGATTTCAGGCAACTCGTAGTTTTTTGGAAGCTTGGCAACCCCTTTAAATCAAAGTGACTTTAGCAAGTCTCTGCTTAGGGCTACATAAACAGCAAACAAACCATAGAGATAGAACTTGAAACTGCTTCATTGTGTCAAGTTTCAAGGAGCTAGCACAAACCATATTTGATTTAGAGTTTCAAATACATGTATTTGTATAGGAGAAAACAGAGTGAAACCTAAAAATGAAAACGGTTACTGCAAACAAACGGTTTAACCTAGAAGAACGAAATTCGGTGAGCCAAGTGGTTTTGGTGTACTGATCATTCCCTGAAAGAATCATCAAGATTGGGTGAAAAAAAGTTTGCTGAGATGTCAGAAAACTCGTAGTTTTTGGAAGCTTGGCAACCCCTTTCCATCAAAGTGATTTTCGCCAGTATCTGCTTAGGGGTACATCAACAGCAAACAAACCATAGAGATAGAACTTGAAACTGCTCTATTGTGTCAAGTTTCAAAGAGCTAGCACAAACCGTCTTTGATTTAGAGTTCCAAATACATGTATCCGTATAGGAGAAAACAGAGTGAAACCTAAAAATAAAAACGGTTACTGCAAACGAACGGTTTAACCTTGAAGAACGAAATTTGGTGAGCCAAGTGGTTTTGGTGTACTGATCATTACCTGAAAGAATCATCTAGATTGGGTGAAAAAATGTTTGCTGAGATTTCAGGCAACTCGTAGTTTTTGGAGCTTGGCAACCCCTTTCCATCAAAGTGATTTTCGCCAGTCTCTGCTTATGGCTACATCAACAGCAAACAAACCATAGAGATAGAACTTGAAAGTGCTCTATTGTGTCAAGTTTCAAAGAGCTAGCACAAACCGTCTTTGATTTAGAGTTCCAAATACATGTATCCGTATAGGAGAAAACAGAGTGAAACCTAGAAATGAAAACGGTTACTGCAATCGAACGGTTTAATCTAGAAGAACGAAATTTGGTGAGCCAAGTGGTTTTGGTGTACTGATCATTACCTGAAAGAATCATCAAGATTGGGTGAAAAAATGTTTGCTGAGATTTCAGGCAACTCGTAGTTTTTGAAAGCTTGGCAACCCCTTTCCATCAAAGTGATTTTCGCCAGTCTCTGCTTAGGGCTACATCAACAGCAAACAAACCATAGAGATATAACTTGAAAGTGCACTATTGTGTCAAGTTTCAAAGAGCTAGCACCAACCGTCTTTGATTTAGAGTTCCAAATACATGTATCCGTATAGGAGAAAACAGAGTGAAACCTAAAAATGAAAACGGTTACTGCAAACGAACGGTTTAACCTAGAACAACGAAATTTGGTGAGCCAAGTGGTTTTGGTGTACTGATCATTACCTGAAAGAATCATCAAGATTGGGTGAAAAAATGTTTGCTGAGATTTCAGGAAACTCGTAGTTTTCGGAAGCTTGGCAACCCCTTTCCTTCTAAGTGATTTTCGCCAGTCTCTGCTTAGGGCTACATCAACAGCAAACAAACCATAGAGATATAACTTAAAACTGCACTATTGTGTCAAGTTTCAAACAGCTAGCACAAACCGTCTTTGATTTAGAGTTCCAAATACATGTATCCGTATAGGAGAAAACAGAGTGAAACTTAAAAATGAAAACGGTTACTGCAAACGAACGGTTTAACCTAGAAGAACGAAATTTGGTGAGCCAAGTGGTTTTGGTGTACTGATGATTACCAGAAAGAATCATCAAGATTGGGTGAAAAAATGTTTGCTGAGATTTCAGGAAACTCGTAGTTTTTGGAAGCTTGGCAACCCCTTTCCATCAAAGTGATTTTCGCCAGTCTCTGCTTAGGGCTACATCAACAGCAAACAAACCATAGAATTAGAACTTGAAACTGCTCTATTGTGTCAAGTTTCAAAGAGCTAGCACAAACCGTCTTTGATTTAGAGTTCCAAACACATGTATCCGTATAGGAGAAAACAGAGTGAAACCTAAAAATGAAAACGGTTACTGCAAACGAACGGTTTAACCTAGAAGAACGAAATTTGGTGAGACAAGTGGTTTTGGTGTACTGATCATTACCTGAAAGAATCATCAAGATTGGGTGAAAAAATGTTTGCTGAGATTTCAGGAAACTCGTAGTTTTTGGAAGCTTGGCAACCCCTTTCCATCAAAGTGATTTTCACCTGTCTCTGCTTAGGGCTACATCAACAGCAAAAGAAACCATAGAGATAGAACTTGAAACTGCTCTATTGTTTCAAGTTTCAAAGAGCTAGCACAAACCGTCTTTGATTTAGAGTTCCAAATACATGTATCCCTATTGGAGAAAACAGAGTGAAACCTAAAAATGAAAACGGTTACTGCAAACGAACGGTTTAACCTAGAAGAACGAAATTTGGTGAGCCAAGTGGTTTTGGTGTACTGATCATTACCTGAAAGAATCATCAAGATTGGGTGAAAAAATATTTGCTGAGATTTCAGGCAACTCGTAGTTTTTGGAAGCTTGGCAACCGCTTTTCATCAAAGTGATTTTCGCCAGTCTCTAGTTAGGCCTACATCAACAGCAAACAAACCATAGAGATAGAACTTGAAACTGCTCTACTGTGTCAAGTTTCAAAGAGCTAGCACAAACCGTCTTTGATTTAGAGTTCCAAATACATGTATCCGTATAGGAGAAAACAGAGTGAAACCTAAAAATGAAAACGGTTACTGCAAACGAAGGGTTTAACCTATAAGAATGAAATTTGGTGAGCCAAGTGGTTTTGGTGTACTGATCATTACCTGAAAGAATCATCAAGATTGGGTGAAAAAATGTTTGCTGAGATTTCAGGCAACTCGTAGTTTTTGGAAGCTTGGCAACCCCTTTCCATCAAAGTGATTTCGCCATTCTCTGCTTAGGGCTACATCAACAGCAAACAAACCATAGAGATAGAACTTGAAACTGCTTTATTGTGTCAAGTTTCAAAGAGCTAGCACAAACCGTCTTTGATTTAGAGTTCCAAATACATGTATCTGTATAGGAGAAAACGGAGTGAAACCTAAAAATGAAAACGGTTACTGCAAACGAACGGTTTAACCTAGAAGAACGAAATTTGGTGAGCCAAGTGGTTTTGGTGTACTGATCATTACCTGAAAGAATCATCAAGATTGGGTGAAAAAATGTTTGCTGAGATTTCAGGGAACTCGTAGTTTTCGGAAGCTTGGCAACCCCTTTCCATCTAAGTGATTTTCGCCAGTCTCTGCTTAGGGCTACATCAACAGCAAACAAACCATAGAGATAGAACTTGAAACTGCTCTATTGTGTCAAGTTTCAAAGAGCTAGCACAAACCGTCTTTGATTTAGAGTTCCAAATACATGTATCCCTATTGGAGAGAACAGAGTGAAACCTAAAAATGAAAACGGTTACTGCAAACGAACGGTTTAACCTAGAAGAACGAAATTTTGTGAGCCAAGTGGTTTTGGTGTACTGATCATTACCTGAAAGAATCATCAAGATTGGGTGAAAAAATGTTTGCTGAGATTTCATGCAACTCATAGTTTTTGGAAGCTTGGCAACCCCTTTCCATCAAAGTGATTTTCGCCAGTCTCTAGTTAGGGCTACATCAACAGCAAACAAACCATAGAGAGAGAACTTGAAACTGCTCTATTGTGTCAAGTTTCAAAGAGCTAGCACAAACCGTCTTTGATTTAGAGTTCCAAATACATGTATCCGTATAGGAGAAAACAGAGTGAAACCTAAAAATGAAAACGGTTACTGCAAACGAACGGTTTAACCTAGAAGAACGAAATTTGGTGAGCCAAGTGGTTTTGGTGTACTGATCATTACCTGAAAGAATCATCCAGATTGGGTGAAAAAATATTTGCTGAGATTTCAGGCGACTCGTAGTTTTTGGAAGCTTGGCAACCCCTTTCCATCAAAGTGATTTTCGCCAGTCTCTGCTTAGGGCTACATCAACAGCAAACAAACCATAGAGATAGAACTTTAAACTGCTCTATTGTGTCAAGTTTCAAAGAGCTAGCACAAACCGTCTTTGATTTAGAGTTCCAAATACATGTATCCCTATAGGAGAAAACAGAGTGAAACCTAAAAATGAAAACAGTTACTGCAAACGAACGGTTTAACCTAGAAGAACGAAATTTGGTGAGCCAAGTGGTTTTGGTGTACTGATCATTACCTGAAAGAATCATCAAGATTGGGTGAAAAAATGTTTGCTGAGATTTCAGGCAACTCGTAGTTTTTGGAAGCTTGGCAACCTCTTTCCATCAAAGTGATTTTCGCCACTCTCTGCTTAGGGCTACATCAACAGCAAACAAATCATAGAGATAGAACTTGAAACTGCTCTATTGTGTCAAGTTTCAAAGAGCTAGCACAAACCGTCTTTGATTTAGAGTTCCAAATACATGTATCCGTATAGGAGAAAACAGAGTGAAACCTAAAAATGAAAACGGTTACTGCAAACGAACGGTTTAACCTAGAAGAACGAAATTTGGTGAGCCAAGTGGTTTTGGTGTACTGATCATTACCTGAAAGAATCATCCAGATTGGGTGAAAAAATATTTGCTGAGATTTCAGGCGACTCGTAGTTTTTGGAAGCTTGGCAACCCCTTTCCATCAAAGTGATTTTCGCCAGTCTCTGCTTAGGGCTACATCAACAGCAAACAAACCATAGAGATAGAACTTTAAACTGCTCTATTGTTTCAAGTTTCAAAGAGCTAGCACAAACCGTCTTTGATTTAGAGTTCCAAATACATGTATCCCTATAGGAGAAAACAGAGTGAAACCTAAAAATGAAAACGGTTACTGCAAACGAACGGTTTAACCTAGAAGAACGAAATTTGGTGAGCCAAGTGGTTTTGGTGTACTGATCATTACCTGAAAGAATCATCAAGATTGGGTGAAAAAATGTTTGCTGAGATTTCAGGCAACTCGTAGTTTTTGGAAGCTTCGCAACCTCTTTCCATCAAAGTGATTTTCGCCACTCTCTGCTTAGGGCTACATCAACAGCAAACAAACCATAGAGATAGAACTTGAAACTGCTCTATTGTGTCAAGTTTCAAAGAGCTAGCACAAACCGTCTTTGAGTTAGAGTTTCAAATACATGTATCCCTATAGGAGAAAACAGAGTGAAACCTAAAAATGAAAACAGTTACAGCAAACGAACGGTTTAACCTAGAAGAACAAAATTTGGTGAGCCAAGTGGTTTTGGTGTACTGACCATTACCTGAAAGAATCATCAAGATTGGGTGAAAAAATGTTTGCTGTGATTTCAGGCAACTCGTAGTTTTTGGAAGCGTGGCAACCCCTTTCCATCAATGAGATTTTCGCCAGTCTCTGCTTAGGGCTACATCAACAGCAAACAAACCATAGAGATAGAACTTGAAACTGCTCTATTGTGTCAAGTTTCAAAGAGCTAGCACAAACCGTCTTTGATTTAGAGTTTCAAATACATGTATCCTTAGAGGAGAAAACAGAGTAAAACCTAAAAATAAAAACGGTTACTGCAAACGAACGGTTTAACCTAAAAGAACGAAATTTGGTGAGCCAAGTGGTTTTGGTGTACTGATCATTACCTGAAAGAATCATCAAGATTGGGTGAAAAAATGTTTGCTGAGATTTCAGGCAACTCGTAGTTTTTGGAAGCTTGGCAACCCCTTTCCATCAAAGTGATTTTCGCCAGTCTCTGCTTAGGACTACATCAACAGCAAACAAACCATAGAGATAGAACTTGAAACTGCTCTATTGTGTCAAGTTTCAAAGAGCTAGCACAAACCGTCTTTGATTTAGAGTTCCAAATACATGTATCCCTATAGGAGAAAACGGAGTGAAACCTAAAAATGAAAACGGTTACTGCAAACGAACGGTTTAACCTAGAAGAACGAAATTTGGTGAGCCAAGTGGTTTTGGTGTACTGATCATTACCTGAAAGAATCATCAAGATTGGGTGAAAAAATGTTTGCTGAGATTTCAGGCAACTCGTAGTTTTTGGAAACTTGGCAACCCCTTTCCATCAAAGTGATTTTCGCCAGTCTCTGCTTAGGGCTACATCAACAGCAAACAAACCATAGAGATAGAACTTGAAACTGCTCTATTGTGTCAAGTTTCAAAGAGCTAGTACAAACCGTCTTTGATTTAGAGTTCCAAATACATGTATCCCTATTGGAGAAAACAGAGTGAAACCTACAAATGAAAACGGTGACTGGAAACGAACGGTTTAACCTAGAAGAACGAAATTTGGTGAGCCAAGTGGTTTTAGTGTACTTATCATTACCTGAAAGAATCATCAAGATTGGGTGAAAAAATGTTTGCTGTGAATTCAGGCAACTCGTAGTTTTTGGAAGCTTGGCAACCCCTTTCCATCAAAGTGATTTTCGCCAGTCTCTGCTTAGGGCTACATCAACAGCAAACAAACCATAGAGATAGAACTTGAAACTGCTCTATTGTGTCAAGTTTCAAAGAGCTAGCACAAACCGTCTTTGATTTAGAGTTCCAAATACATGTATCCGTATAGGAGAAAACAGAGTGAAACCTAAAAATGAAAATGTTTACTGCAAACGAACGGTTTAACCTAGAAGAACGAAATTTGGTGAGCCAAGTGGTTTTGGTGTACTGATCATTACCTGAAAGAATCATCAAGATTGGGTGAAAAAATGTTTGCTGAGATTTCAGGCAACTCGTAGTTTTTGGAAGCTTGGCAACCCCTTTCTATCAAAGTGATTTTCGCCACTCTCTGCTTAGGACTACATCAACAGCAAACAAAACATAGAGATAGAACTTGAAACTGCTTTATTGTGTTAAGTTTCAAAGAGCTAGCACAAACCGTCTTTGATTTAGAGTTTGAAATCCATGTATCCCTATAGGAGAAAACAGAGTAAAACCTAAAAATGAAAACGGTTACTGCAAACGAACGGTTTAACCTAGAAGAACGAAATTTGGTGAGCCAAGTGGTTTTGGTATACTGATCATTACCTGAAAGAATCATCAAGATTGGGTGAAAAAATGTTTGCTGAGATTTCAGGGAACTCATAGATTTTTGGAAGCTTGGCAACCGCTTTCCATCAAAGTGACTTTAGCCAGTCTCTGCTTAGGGCTACATAAGCAG
Source organism: Ictidomys tridecemlineatus (assembly GCF_052094955.1). Classification (NCBI taxonomy): domain Eukaryota; kingdom Metazoa; phylum Chordata; class Mammalia; order Rodentia; family Sciuridae; genus Ictidomys; species Ictidomys tridecemlineatus. Next base: position 32,623 of record NW_027523438.1, on the reverse strand, counting down.
TAAACAAACCATAGAGATAGAATTTGAAACTGCTTTATTGTGTCAAGTTTCAAGGAGCTAGCACAAACCATATTTGATTTAGAGTTCCAAATGCACGTATCCGTATAGGAAAATACAGAGTGAAACCTAAAAATGAAAATGGTTACTGCAAACGAACGGTTTAACCTAGAAGAACGAAATTTGGTGAGCCAAGTGGTTTTGGTGTACTGATCATTACCTGAAAGAATCATCAAGATTGGGTGAAAAAATGTTTGCTGAGATTTCAGGCAACTCGTAGTTTTTGGAAGCTTGGCAACCGCTTTCCATCAAAGTGATGTTCGCCAGTCTCTGCTTAGGGCTACATCAACAGCAAACAAACCATAGTGATAGAACTTGAAACTGCTCTATTGTGTAAAGTTTCAAAGAGCTAGCACAAACCGTCTTTGATTTAGAGTTCCAAATACATGTATCCGTATAGGAGAAAACAGAGTGAAACCTAAAAATGAAAACGGTTACTGCAAACGAACGGTTTAACCTAGAAGAACGAAATTTGGTGAGCCTAGTGGTTTTGGTGTACTGATCATTACCTGAAAGAATCATCAAGATTGGGTGAAAAAATGTTTGCTGAGATTTCAGGCAACTCGTAGTTTTTGGAAGCTTGGCAACTTCTTTCCATCAAAGTGATTTTGGCCAGTCTCTGCTTAGGGCTACATCAACAGCAAACAAACCATAGAGATAGAACATGAAACTGCTCTATTGTGTCAAGTTTCAAAGAGCTAGCACAAACCGTCTTTGATTTAGAGTTCCAAATACATGTATCCCTATTGGAGAAAACAGAGTGAAACCTAAAAATGAAAACGGTTACTGCAAACGAACGGTTTAAACTAGAAGAACGAAATTTGGTGAGCCAAGTGGTTTTAGTGTACTGATCATTACCTGAAAGAATCATCAGATTGGGTGAACAAATGTTTGCTGTGAATTCAGGCAACTCGTAGTTTTTGGAAGCTTCGCAACCGCTTTAAATCAAAGTGATTTTCGCCAGTCTCTGCTTAGGGCTACATCAACAGCAAACAAACCATAGAGATAGAACTTGAAACTGCTCTATTGTGTCAAGTTTCAAAGAGCTAGCACAAACCGTCTTTGATTTAGAGTTCCAAATACATGTATCCGTATAGGAGAAAACAGAGTGAAACCTAAAATGAAAACAGTTACTGCAAACGAACGGTTTAACCTAGAAGAACGAAAGTTGGTGAGCCAAGTGGTTTTGGTGTACTGATCATTACCTGAAAGAATCATCAAGATTGGGTTAAAAAATGTTTGCTGAGATTTCAGGCAACTGTAGTTTTTGGAAGCTTGGCAACCCCTTTCCATCAAAGTGATTTTCGCCAGTCTCTGCTTAGGGCTACATCAACAGCAAACAAACCATAGAGATAGAACTTGAAACTGCTCTATTGTGTCAAGTTTCAAAGAGCTAGCACAAACCTTCTTTGATTTAGAGTTCCAAATACATGTATCCGTATAGGAGAAAACAGAGTGAAACCTAAAAATGAAAACGGTTACTGCAAACGAACGGTTTAACCTAGGAGAACGAAATTTGGTGAGCCAAGTGGTTTTGGTGTACTGATCATTACCGGAAAGAATCATCAAGATTGGGTGAAAAAATGTTTGCTGAGATTTCAGGCAACTCGTAGTTTTTGGAAGCTTGGCAACCCCTTTCCATCAAAGTGATTTTCGCCAGTCTCTGCTTAGGGTACATCAACAGCAAACAAACCATAGAGATAGAACTTGAAACTGCTCTATTGTGTCAAGTTTCAAAGAGCTAGAACAAACCGTCTTTGATTTAGAGTTCCAAATACATGTATCTGTATAGGAGAAAACAGAGTGAAACCTAAAAATGAAAACGGTTACTGAAAACGAACGGTTTAACCTAGAAGAACGAAATTTGGTGAGCCAAGTGGTTTTGGTGTACTGATCATTACCTGAAGGAATCATCAAGATTGGGTGAAAAAATGTTTGCTGAGATTTCAGGCAACTCGTAGTTTTTGGAAGCTTGGCAACCCCTTTCCATCAAAGTGATTTTCGCCCGTCTCTGCTTAAGGCTACATCAACAGCAAACAAACCATAGAGATAGAACTTGAAACTGCTCTATTGTGTCAAGTTTCAAAGAGCTAGCACAAACCGTCTTTGATTTAGAGTTCAAAATACATGTATTTCTATTGGAGAAAACAGAGTGAAACCTAAAAATGAAAACGGTTACTGCAAACGAACGGTTTAACCTAGAAGAACAAAATTTGGTGAGCCAAGTGGTTTTGGTGTACTGATCATTACCTGAAAGAATCATCAAGATTGGGTGAAAAAATGTTTGCTGAGATTTCAGGGAACTCGTAGTTTTTGGAAGCTTGGCAACCCCTTTCGATCAAAGTGATTTTCGCCAGTCGCTGCTTAGGGCTACATTAACAGCAAACAAACCATAGAGATAGAACTTGAAACTTCTCTATTGTGTCAAGTTTCCAAGAGCTAGTACAAACCGTCTTTGATTTAGAGTTCCAAATACATGTATCCCTATTGAAGAAAACAGAGTGAAACCTAAAAATGAAAACGGTTACTGCAAACGAACGGTTTAACATAGAAGAACGAAATTTGCTGAGCCAAGTGGTTTTGGTGTAATGATCATTACCTGAAAGAATCATCAAGATTGGGTGAAAAAATGTTTGCTGAGATTTCAGGCAACTCGTAGTTTTTGGAAGCTTGGCAACCCCTTTCCATCAAAGTGATTTTTCGCCAGTCTCTGCTTAGGGCTACATCAACAGCAAACAAACCATAGAGACAGAACTTGAAACTGCTCTATTGTGTCAAGTTTCAAAGAGCTAGCACAAACCGTCTTTGATTTAGAGTTCCAAATACATGTATCCATATAGGAGAAAACAGAGTGAAACTTAAAATGAAAACGGTTACTGCAAACGAACAGTTTAACCTAGAAGAACGAAATTTGGTGAGCCAAGTGGTTTTGGTGTACTGATCGTTACCTGAAAGAATCATCAAGATTGGGTGAAAAAATGTTTGCTGAGATTTCAGGCAACTCGTAGTTTTTGGAAGCTTGGCAACCCCTTTCATTCAAAGTGATTTTCGCCATTCTCTGCTTAGGGCTACATCAACAGCAAACAAACCATAGAGATAGAACTTGAAACTGCTCTATTGTGTCAAGTTTCAAAGAGCTAGCACAAACCGTCTTTGATTTAGAGTTCCAAATACATGTATCCCTATTGGAGAAAACAGAGTGAAATCTAAAAATGAAAACGGTTACTGCAAACGAACGGTTTAACCTAGAAGAACGAAATTTGGTGAGCCAAGTGGTTTTGGTGAACTGATCATTACCTGAAAGAATCATCAAGATTGGGTGAAAAAATGTTTGCTCAGATTTCAGGCAACTCGTAGTTTTTGGAAGCTTGGCAACCCCTTTCCATCAAAGTGATTTTCGCCAGTCTCTGCTTAGGGCTACATCAACAGCAAACAAACCATAGAGATAGAACTTGAAACTGCTCTATTGTGTCAAGTTTCAAAGAGCTAGCACAAACCGTCTTTGATTTAGAGTTCCAAGTACATGTATCCCTATTGGAGAAAACAGAGTGAAACCTAAAAATGAAAACGGTTACTGCAAACGAACGGTTTAACCTAGAAGAACGAAATTTGGTGAGCCAAGTGGTTTTGGTGTACTGATCATTACCTGACAGAAACATCAAGATTGGGTGAAAGAATGTTTGCTGAGATTTCAGGCAACTCGTAGTTTTTGGAAGCTTGGCAACCCCTTTCCATCCAAGTGATTTTCGCCAGTCTCTGCTTAGGGCTACATCAACAGCAAACAAACCATAGAGATAGAACTTGAAACTGCTCTATTGTGTCAAGTTTCAAAGAGCTAGCACAAACCGTCATTGATTTAGAGTTCCAAATACATATCCCTATTGGAGAAAACAGAGTGAAACCTAAAAATGAAAACGGTTACTGCAAACGAACGGTTTAACCTAGAAGAACGAAATTTGGTGAGCCAAGTGGTTTTGGTGTACTGATCATTACCTGAAAGAATCATCAAGATTGGGTGAAAAAATGTTTGCTGAGATTTCAGGCAACTCGTAATTTTTGGAAGCTTGGCAACCCCTTTCCATCCAAGTGATTTTCGCCAGTCTCTGCTTAGGGCTACATCAACAGCAAACAAACCATAGAGATAGAACTTGAAACTGCTCTATTGTGTCAAGTTTCAAAGAGCTAGCACAAACCGTCTTTGATTTAGAGTTCAAAATACATGTATCCCTATTGGAGAAAACAGATTGAAACCTAAAAATGAAAACGGTTACTGCAAACGAACGGTTTAACCTAGAAGAACGAAATTTGGTGAGCCAAGTGGTTTTGGTGTACTGATCATTACCTGAAAGAATCATCAAGATTGGGTGAAAAAATGTTTGCTGAGATTTCAGGCAACTCGTAGTTTTTGGAAGCTTGGCAACCCCTTTCCATCAAAGTGATTTTCGACATTCTCTGCTTAGGGCTACATCAACAGCAAACAAACCATAGAGAAAGAACTTGAAACTGCTCTATTGTGTCAAGTTTCAAAGAGCTAGCACAAACCGTCTTTGATTTAGATTTCCAAATACATGTATCCCTATTGGAGAAAACAGAGTGAAACCTAATAATGAAAACGGTTACTGCAAACGAACGGTGTAACCTAGAAGAACGAAATTTGGTGAGCCAAGTGGATTTGGTGTCCGGATCATTACCTGAAAGAATCATCCAGATTGGGTGAAAAAATGTTTGCTGAGATTTCAGGCAACTCGTAGTTTTTGGAAGCTTGGCAACCCCTTTCCATCAAAGTGATTTTCGCCAGTCTCTGCTTAGGGCTACATCAACAGCAAACAAACCATAGAGATAGAGCTTGAAACTTCTCTATTGTGTCAAGTTTCCAAGAGCTAGCACAAACCGTCTTTGATTTACAGTTCCAAATACATGTATCCCTATTGGAGAAAACAGAATGAAACCTAAAAATGAAAACGGTTACTGCAAACGAACGGTTTAACCTATAAGAACGAAATTTGGTGAGCCAAGTGGTTTTGGTGTAATGATCATTACCTGAAAGAATCATCAAGATTGGGTGAAAAAATGTTTGCTGAGATTTCAGGAAACTCGTAGTTTTTGGAAACTTGGCAACCCCTTTCCATCAAAGTGATTTTCGCCAGTCTCTGCTTAGGGCTACATCAACAGCAAACAAACCATAGAGATAGAACTTGAAACTGCTCTATTGTGTAAAGTTTCAAAGAGCTAGCACAAACCGTCTTTGATTTAGAGTTCCAAATACATGTATCCGTATAGGAGAAAACAGAGTGAAACCTAAAAATGAAAACGGTTACTGCAAACGAACAGTTTAACCTAGAAGAACGAAATTTGGTGAGCCAAGTGGTTTTGGTGTACTGATCATTACCTGAAAGAATCATCAAGATTGGGTGAAAAAATGTTTGCTGAGATTTTAGGCACCTCGTAGTTTTTGGAAGCTTGGCAACCCCTTTCCATCAAAGTGATTTTCGCCAGTCTCTGCTTAGGGCTACATCAACAGCAAACAAACCATAGAGATAGAACTTGAAACTGCTCTATTGTGTCAAGTTTCAAAGAGCTAGCACAAACCGTCTTTGATTTAGAGTTCCAAATACATGTATCCCTATTGGAGAAAACAGAATGAAACCTAAAAATGAAAACGGTTACTGCAAACGAACGGTTTAACCTAGAAGAACGAAATTTGGTGAGCCAAGTGGTTTTGGTGTACTGATCATTACCTGAAAGAAACATCAAGATAGGGTGAAAAAATGTTTGCTGAGATTTCAGGCAACTCGTAGTTTTTGTAAGCTTGGCAAGCCCTTTCCATCAAAGTGATTTTCGCCAGTCTCTGCTTAGGGCTACATCAACAGCAAACAAACCATAGAGATAGAACTTGAAACTGCTCTATTGTGTCAAGTTTCCAAGAGCTAGCACAAACCCTCTTTGATTTAGAGTTCCAAATACATGTATCCCTATTGGAGAAAACAGAGTGAAACCTAAAAATGAAAACGGTTACTGCAAACGAACGGTTTAACCTAGAAGAACGAAATTTGGTGAGCCAAGTGGTTTTGGTGAACTGATCATTACCTGAAAGAATCATCAAGATTGGGTGAAAAAATGTTTGCTGAGATTTCAGGCAACTCGTAGTTTTTGGAAGCTTGGCAACCCCTTTCCATCAAAGTGATTTTCGCCAGTCTCTGCTTAGGGCTACATCAACAGCAAACAAACCATAGAGATAGAACTTGAAACTGCTCTATTGTGTCAAGTTTCAAAGAGCTAGCACAAACCGTCTTTGATTTAGAGTTCCAAGTACATGTATCCCTATTGGAGAAAACAGAGTGAAACCTAAAAATGAAAACGGTTACTGCAAACGAACGGTTTAACCTAGAAGAACGAAATTTGGTGAGCCAAGTGGTTTTGGTGTACTGATCATTACCTGAAAGAAACATCAAGATTGGATGAAAGAATGTTTGCTGAGATTTCAGGCAACTCGTAGTTTTTGGAAGCTTGGCAACCCCTTTCCATCAAAGTGATTTTCGCCAGTCTCTGCTTAGGGCTACATCAACAGCAAACAAACCATAGAGATAGAACTTGAAACTGCTCTATTGTGTCAAGTTTCAAAGAGCTAGCACAAACCGTCTTTGATTTAGAGTTCCAAATACATGTATCCGTATAGGAGAAAACAGAGTGAAACCTAAAAATGAAAACGGTTACTGCAAACGTACAGTTTAACCTAGAAGAACGAAATTTGGTGAGCCAAGTGGTTTTGGTGTACTGATCATTACCTGAAAGAATCATCAAGATTGGGTGAAAAAATGTTTGCTGAGATTTTAGGCACCTCGTAGTTTTTGGAAGCTTGGCAACCCCTTTCCATCAAAGTGATTTTCGCCAGTCTCTGCTTAGGGCTACATCAACAGCAAACAAACCATAGAGATAGAACTTGAAACTGCTCTATTTGTCAAGTTTCAAAGAGCTAGCACAAACCGTCTTTGATTTAGAGTTCCAAATACATGTATCCGTATAGGAGAAAACAGAGTGAAAACTAAAAATGAAAACGGTTACTGCAAACGAACGGTTTAACCTAGAAGAACGAAATTTGGTGAGCCAAGTGGTTTTAGTGTACTGATCATTACCTGAAAGAATCATCAAGATTGGGTGAAAAAATGTTTGCTAAGATTTCAGGCAACTCGTAGTTTTTGGAAGCTTGGCAACCCCTTTCCATCAAAGTGATTTTCGCCAGTCTCTGCTTAGGGCTACATCAACAGCAAACAAACCATAGAGATAGAACTTGAAACTGCTCTATTGTGTCAAGTTTCAAAGAGCTAGCACAAACCGTCTTTGATTTAGAGTTCCAAATACATGTATCCGTATAGGAGAAAACAGAGTGAAACCTAAAAATGAAAACGGTTACTGCAAAAGAACAGTTTAACCTAGAAGAACGAAATTTGGTGAGCCAAGTGGTTTTGGTGTACTGATCATTACCTGAAAGAATCATCAAGATTGGGTGAAAAAATGTTTGCTGAGATTTTAGGCACCTCGTAGTTTTTGGAAGCTTGGCAACCCCTTTCCATCAAAGTGATTTTCGCCAGTCTCTGCTTAGGGCTACATCAACAGCAAACAAACCATAGAGATAGAACTTGAAACTGCTCTATTTGTCAAGTTTCAAAGAGCTAGCACAAACCGTCTTTGATTTAGAGTTCCAAATACATGTATCCGTATAGGAGAAAACAGAGTGAAAACTAAAAATGAAAACGGTTACTGCAAACGAACGGTTTAACCTAGAAGAACGAAATTTGGTGAGCCAAGTGGTTTTAGTGTACTGATCATTATCTGAAAGAATCATCAAGATTGGGTGAAAAAATGTTTGCTAAGATTTCAGGCAACTCGTAGTTTTTGGAAGCTTGGCAACCCCTTTCCATCAAAGTGATTTTCGCCAGTCTCTGCTTAGGGCTACATCAACAGCAAACAAACCATAGAGATAGAACTTGAAACTGCTCTATTGTGTCAAGTTTCAAAGAGCTAACACAAACCGTCTTTGATTTAGAGTTCCAAATACATGTATCCGTATAGAAGAAAACAGAGTGAAACCTAAAAATGAAAACGGTTACTGCAAAAGAACAGTTTAACCTAGAAGAACGAAATTTGGTGAGCCAAGTGGTTTTGGTGTACTGATCAATACCTGAAAGAATCATCAAGATTGGGTGAAAAAATGTTTGCTGAGATTTTAGGCAACTCGTAGTTTTTGGAAGCTTGGCAACCCCTTTCCATCAAAGTGATTTTCGCCAGTCTCTGCTTAGGGCTACATCAACAGCAAACAAACCATACAGATAGAACTTGAAACTGCTTTATTGTGTCAAGTTTGAAAGAGCTAGCACAAACCGTCTTTGATTTAGAGTTCCAAATACATGTATCCATATAGGAGAAAACAGAGTGAAACCTAAAAATTAAAACTGTTACTGCAAACGAACGGTTTAACCTAGAAGAACGAAATTTGGTGAGCCAAGTGGTTTTGGTTTTCTGATCATTACCTGAAAGAATCATCCAGATTGGGTGAAAAAATGTTTGCTGAGATTTCAGGCAACTCGTAGTTTTTGGAAGCTTGGCAACCCCTTTCCATCAAAGTGATTTTCGCCAGTTTCTGCTTAGGGCTACATCAACAGCAAAAAAACCATAAAGATAGAACTTGAAACTGCTCTATTGTGTCGAGTTTCAAAGAGCAATCACAAACCATCTTTGATTTAGAGTTCCAAATACATGTATTTTTATAGGAGAAAACAGAGTGAAACCTAAAAATGAAAACGGTTACTGAAACCGAACGGTTTAACCTAGAAGAACGAAATTTGGTGAGCCAAGTGGTTTTGGTGTACTGATCATTACCTGAAAGAATCATCAAGATTGGGTGAAAAAATGTTTGCTGAGATTTCAGGCAACTCGTAGTTTTTGGAAGCTTGGCAACCCCTTTCCATCAAAGTGATTTTCGCCAGTCTCTGCTTAAGGCTACATCAACAGCAAAAAACCATAGAGACAGAACTTGAAACTGCTCTATTGTGTCAAGTTTCAAAGAGCTAGCACAAACCGTCTGTGATTTAGAGTTCCAAATACATGTATCCCTATAGGAGAAAAGAGAGTGAAACCTAAAAATGAAAACGGTTACTGCAAACGAACGGTTTAACCTAGAAGAACGAAATTTGGTGAGCCAAGTGGTTTTGGTGTACTGATCATTACCTGAAAGAATCATCAAGATTGGGTGAAAAAATGTTTGCTGTAATTTCAGGCAACTCGTAGTTTTTGGAAGCTTGGCAACCCCTTTCCATCAAAGTGATTTTCGCCAGTCTCTGCTTAGGGCTACATCAACAGCAAACAAACCATAGAGATAGAACTTGAAACTGCTCTATTGTGTCAAGTTTCAACGAGCTAGCACAAACCGTCTTTCATTTAGAGTTCCAAATACATGTATCCCTATTGGAGAAAACAGAGTGAAACCTAAAAATGAAAATGGTTACTGCAAACGAACGGTTTAACCTAGAAGAACGAAATTTGGTGAGCCAAGTGGTTTTGGTGTACTGATCATTACCTGAAAGAAACATCAAGATTGGTTGAAAAAATGTTTGCTGAGATCAGGCAACTCGTAATTTTTGGAAGCTTGGCAAAACCTTTCCATCAAAGTGATTTTCGCCAGTCTCTGCTTAGGGCTACATCAACAGCAAACAAACCATAGAGATAAAACTTGAAACTGCTCTATTGTGTCAAGTTTCAAAGAGATATCACAAACTGTCTTTGATTTAGTGTTCCAAATACATGTATTTGTATAGGAGAAAACAGAGTGAAACCTAAAAATGGAAACGGTTACTGAAAACGAACGGTTTAACCTAGAAGAACAAAATTTGGTGAGCCAAGTGGTTTTTGTGTACTGATCTTTACCTGAAAGAATCATCAAGATTGGGTGAAAAAATGTTTGCTGAGATTTCAGGCAACTCGTAGTTTTTGGAAGCTTGGCAACCCCTTTCCATCAAAGTGATTTTCGCCAGTCTCTGCTTAGGGCTACATCAACAGCAAACAAACCATAGAGATAGAACTTGAAACTGCTCTATTGTGTCAAGTTTCAAAGAGCTAGCACAAACCTTCTTGGATTTAGAGTTCCAAATACATGTATCCGTATAGGAGAAAACAGAGTGAAACCTAAAAATGAAAACTGTTACTGCAAACGAACGGTTTAACCTAGAAGAACGAAATTTGGTGAGCCAAGTGGTTTTGGTGTACTGATCATTACCTGAAAAAATCATCAAGATTGGGTGAAAAAATGTTTGCTGAGAATTCAGGCAACTCGTAGTTTTTGGAAGCTTTGAAACCCCTTTCCATCAAAGTGATTTTCGCCAGTCTCTGCTTAGGGCTACATCAACAGCAAATAAACCATAAAGATAGAACTTGAAACTGATCTATTTTCTCAAGTTTCAAAGAGCTAGCACAAACCGTCTTTCATTTAGAGTTCCAAATACATGTATTTGTATAGGAGAAAACAGAGTGAAACCTAAAAATGAAAACTGTTACTGCAAACGAACGGTTTAACCTAGAAGAACGAAATTTGGTGAGCCAAGTGGCTTTGGTGTACTGATCATTACCTGAAAGAATCATTTAGATTTGGTGAAAAATGTTTGCTGAGATTTCAGGCAACTCGTAGTTTTTGGAAGCTATGCAACCCCTTTCAATCAAAGTGATTTTCGCCAATTTCTGCTTAGGGCTACATCAACAGCAAAGAAAACATAGAGATAGAACTTGAAACTGCTCTATTGTGTCAAGTTTCCAAGAGCTAGCACAAACCGTCTTTGATTTAGAGTTCCAAATACATGTATCCGTATAGGAGAAAACAGAGTGAAACCTAAAAATGAAAAACGTTACTGCAAATGAACGGTTTAACCTAGAACGAAATTTGGTGAGCCAAGTGGTTTTGGTGTACTGATCATTACCTGAAAGAATCATCAAGATTGGGTGAAAAAGTGTTTGCTGAGATTTCAGGGAACTCGTAGTTTTTAGAAGCTTAGCAACCCCTTTCCATCTAAGTGATTTTCGCCAGTCTCTGCTTAGGGCTACATCAACAGCAAACAAACCATAGAGATAGAACTTGAAACTGCTCTATTGTGTCAAGTTTTAAAGAGCTAGCACAAACCGTCTTTGATTTAGAGTTCCAAATACATGTATCCGTATAGGAGAAAACAGAGTGAAACCTAAAAATGAAAACGGTTACTGCAAACGAACGGTTTAACCTAGAAGAACGAAAATTGGTGAGCCAAGTGGTTTTGGTGTACTGATCATTACCTGAAAGAATCATCTAGAATGGGTGAAAAAATGTTTGCTGAGATTTCAGGCAACTCGTAGTTTTTGGAAGCTTGGCAACCCCTTTCCATCAAAGTGATTTTTGAGAGTCTCTGCTTAGGGCTACATCAACAGCAAACAAACCATAGAGATAGAACTTGAAACTGCTCTATTGTGTCAAGTTTCAACGAGCTAGCACAAACCGTCTTTGATTTAGAGTTCCAAATACATGTATCCCTATTGTAGAAAACAGAGTGAAACCTAAAAATGAAAACGGTTACTGCAAACGAACGGTTTAACCTAGAAGAACGAAATTTGGTGAGCCAAGTGGTTTTGGTGTACTGATCATTACCTGAAAGAATCATCAAGATTGGGGGAAAAAATGTTTGCTCAGATTTCAGGGAACTCGTAGTTTTTGGAAGCTTGTCAACCCCTTTCCATCAAAGTGATTTTCGCCAGTCTCTGCTTAGGGCTACATCAACAGCAAACAAACCATAGAGATAGAACTTGAAACTGCTCTATTGTGTCAAGTTTCAAAGAGCTAGCACAAACCGTCTTTGATTTAGAGTTCCAAATACATGTATCCCTATTGGAGAAAACAGAGTGAAACCTAAAAATGAAAACGGTTACTGCAAACGAACGGTTTAACCTAGAAGAACGAAATTTGGTGAGCCAAGTGGTTTTGGTGTACTAATCATTACCTGAAAGAAACATCAAGATTGGGTGAAAAAATGTTTGCTGAGATTTCAGGCAACTCGTAATTTTTGGAAGCTTGGCAACCCCTTTCCATCAAAGTGATTTTCGCCAGTCTCTGCTTAGGGCTACATCAACAGCAAACAAACCATAGAGATAGAACTTGAAACTGCTCTATTGTGTCAAGTTTCAAAGAGCTAGCACAAACTGTCTTTGATTTAGAGTTCCAAATACATGTATCCCTATAGGAGAAAACAGAGTGAAACCTAAAAATGAAAACGGTTACTGCAAACGAACGGTTTAACCTAGAAGAACGAAATTTGGTGAGCCAAGTGGTTTTGGTGTACTGATCATTACCTGAAAGAATCATCAAGATTGGGTGAAAAAATGTTTGCTGAGATTTTAGGCACCTCGTAGTTTTTGGAAGCTTGGCAACCCCTTTCCATCAAAGTGATTTTCGCCAGTCTCTGCTTAGGGCTACATCAACAGCAAACAAACCATAGAGATAGAACTTGAAACTGCTCTATTTGTCAAGTTTCAAAGAGCTAGCACAAACCGTCTTTGATTTAGAGTTCCAAATACATGTATCCGTATAGGAGAAAACAGAGTGAAAACTAAAAATGAAAACGGTTACTGCAAACGAACGGTTTAACCTAGAAGAACGAAATTTGGTGAGCCAAGTGGTTTTAGTGTACTGATCATTACCTGAAAGAATCATCAAGATTGGGTGAAAAAATGTTTGCTAAGATTTCAGGCAACTCGTAGTTTTTGGAAGCTTGGCAACCCCTTTCCATCAAAGTGATTTTCGCCAGTCTCTGCTTAGGGCTACATCAACAGCAAACAAACCATAGAGATAGAACTTGAAACTGCTCTATTGTGTCAAGTTTCAAAGAGCTAGCACAAACCGTCTTTGATTTCGAGTTCCAAATACATGTATCCGTATAGGAGAAAACAGAGTGAAACCTAAAAATGAAAACGGTTACTGCAAAAGAACAGTTTAACCTAGAAGAACGAAATTTGGTGAGCCAAGTGGTTTTGGTGTAGTGATCATTACCTGAAAGAATCATCAAGATTGGGTGAAAAAATGTTTGCTGAGATTTTAGGCACCTCGTAGTTTTTGGAAGCTTGGCAACCCCTTTCCATCAAAGTGATTTTCGCCAGTCTCTGCTTAGGGCTACATCAACAGCAAACAAACCATAGAGATAGAACTTGAAACTGCTCTATTTGTCAAGTTTCAAAGAGCTAGCACAAACCGTCTTTGATTTAGAGTTCCAAATACATGTATCCGTATAGGAGAAAACAGAGTGAAAACTAAAAATGAAAACGGTTACTGCAAACGAACGGTTTAACCTAGAAGAACGAAATTTGGTGAGCCAAGTGGTTTTAGTGTACTGATCATTATCTGAAAGAATCATCAAGATTGGGTGAAAAAATGTTTGCTAAGATTTCAGGCAACTCGTAGTTTTTGGAAGCTTGGCAACCCCTTTCCATCAAAGTGATTTTCGCCAGTCTCTGCTTAGGGCTACATCAACAGCAAACAAACCATAGAGATAGAACTTGAAACTGCTCTATTGTGTCAAGTTTCAAAGAGCTAACACAAACCGTCTTTGATTTAGAGTTCCAAATACATGTATCCGTATAGAAGAAAACAGAGTGAAACCTAAAAATGAAAACGGTTACTGCAAAAGAACAGTTTAACCTAGAAGAACGAAATTTGGTGAGCCAAGTGGTTTTGGTGTAGTGATCAATACCTGAAAGAATCATCAAGATTGGGTGAAAAAATGTTTGCTGAGATTTTAGGCAACTCGTAGTTTTTGGAAGCTTGGCAACCCCTTTCCATCAAAGTGATTTTCGCCAGTCTCTGCTTAGGGCTACATCAACAGCAAACAAACCATACAGATAGAACTTGAAACTGCTTTATTGTGTCAAGTTTGAAAGAGCTAGCACAAACCGTCTTTGATTTAGAGTTCCAAATACATGTATCCATATAGGAGAAAACAGAGTGAAACCTAAAAATGAAAACTATTACTGCAAACGAACGGTTTAACCTAGAAGAACGAAATTTGGTGAGCCAAGTGGTTTTGGTTTTCTGATCATTACCTGAAAGAATCATCCAGATTGGGTGAAAAAATGTTTGCTGAGATTTCAGGCAACTCGTAGTTTTTGGAAGCTTGGCAACCCCTTTCCATCAAAGTGATTTTCGCCAGTTTCTGCTTAGGGCTACATCAACAGCAAAAAAACCATAAAGATAGAACTTGAAACTGCTCTATTGTGTCGAGTTTCAAAGAGCAATCACAAACCATCTTTGATTTAGAGTTCCAAATACATGTATTTTTATAGGAGAAAACAGAGTGAAACCTAAAAATGAAAACGGTTACTGAAACCGAACGGTTTAACCTAGAAGAACGAAATTTGGTGAGCCAAGTGGTTTTGGTGTACTGATCATTACCTGAAAGAATCATCAAGATTGGGTGAAAAAATGTTTGCTGAGATTTCAGGCAACTCGTAGTTTTTGGAAGCTTGGCAACCCCTTTCCATCAAAGTGATTTTCGCCAGTCTCTGCTTAAGGCTACATCAACAGCAAAAAACCATAGAGACAGAACTTGAAACTGCTCTATTGTGTCAAGTTTCAAAGAGCTAGCACAAACCGTCTGTGATTTAGAGTTCCAAATACATGTATCCCTATAGGAGAAAAGAGAGTGAAACCTAAAAATGAAAACGGTTACTGCAAACGAACGGTTTAACCTAGAAGAACGAAATTTGGTGAGCCAAGTGGTTTTGGTGTACTGATCATTACCTGAAAGAATCATCAAGATTGGGTGAAAAAATGTTTGCTGTAATTTCAGGCAACTCGTAGTTTTTGGAAGCTTGGCAACCCCTTTCCATCAAAGTGATTTTCGCCAGTCTCTGCTTAGGGCTACATCAACAGCAAACAAACCATAGAGATAGAACTTGAAACTGCTCTATTGTGTCAAGTTTCAACGAGCTAGCACAAACCGTCTTTCATTTAGAGTTCCAAATACATGTATCCCTATTGGAGAAAACAGAGTGAAACCTAAAAATGAAAATGGTTACTGCAAACGAACGGTTTAACCTAGAAGAACGAAATTTGGTGAGCCAAGTGGTTTTGGTGTACTGATCATTACCTGAAAGAAACATCAAGATTGGTTGAAAAAATGTTTGCTGAGATCAGGCAACTCGTAATTTTTGGAAGCTTGGCAAAACCTTTCCATCAAAGTGATTTTCGCCAGTCTCTGCTTAGGGCTACATCAACAGCAAACAAACCATAGAGATAAAACTTGAAACTGCTCTATTGTGTCAAGTTTCAAAGAGATATCACAAACTGTCTTTGATTTAGTGTTCCAAATACATGTATTTGTATAGGAGAAAACAGAGTGAAACCTAAAAATGGAAACGGTTACTGAAAACGAACGGTTTAACCTAGAAGAACGAAATTTGGTGAGCCAAGTGGTTTTTGTGTACTGATCTTTACCTGAAAGAATCATCAAGATTGGGTGAAAAAATGTTTGCTGAGATTTCAGGCAACTCGTAGTTTTTGGAAGCTTGGCAACCCCTTTCCATCAAAGTGATTTTCGCCAGTCTCTGCTTAGGGCTACATCAACAGCAAACAAACCATAGAGATAGAACTTGAAACTGCTCTATTGTGTCAAGTTTCAAAGAGCTAGCACAAACCTTCTTGGATTTAGAGTTCCAAATACATGTATCCGTATAGGAGAAAACAGAGTGAAACCTAAAAATGAAAACTGTTACTGCAAACGAACGGTTTAACCTAGAAGAACGAAATTTGGTGAGCCAAGTGGTTTTGGTGTACTGATCATTACCTGAAAAAATCATCAAGATTGGGTGAAAAAATGTTTGCTGAGAATTCAGGCAACTCGTAGTTTTTGGAAGCTTTGAAACCCCTTTCCATCAAAGTGATTTTCGCCAGTCTCTGCTTAGGGCTACATCAACAGCAAATAAACCATAAAGATAGAACTTGAAACTGATCTATTTTCTCAAGTTTCAAAGAGCTAGCACAAACCGTCTTTCATTTAGAGTTCCAAATACATGTATTTGTATAGGAGAAAACAGAGTGAAACCTAAAAATGAAAACTGTTACTGCAAACGAACGGTTTAACCTGGAAGAACGAAATTTGGTGAGCCAAGTGGCTTTGGTGTACTGATCATTACCTGAAAGAATCATTTAGATTTGGTGAAAAATGTTTGCTGAGATTTCAGGCAACTCGTAGTTTTTGGAAGCTATGCAACCCCTTTCAATCAAAGTGATTTTCGCCAATTTCTGCTTAGGGCTACATCAACAGCAAAGAAAACATAGAGATAGAACTTGAAATTGCTCTATTGTGTCAAGTTTCCAAGAGCTAGCACAAACCGTCTTTGATTTAGAGTTCCAAATACATGTATCCGTATAGGAGAAAACAGAGTGAAACCTAAAAATGAAAAACGTTACTGCAAATGAACGGTTTAACCTAGAACGAAATTTGGTGAGCCAAGTGGTTTTGGTGTACTGATCATTACCTGAAAGAATCATCAAGATTGGGTGAAAAAGTGTTTGCTGAGATTTCAGGGAACTCGTAGTTTTTAGAAGCTTAGCAACCCCTTTCCATCTAAGTGATTTTCGCCAGTCTCTGCTTAGGGCTACATCAACAGCAAACAAACCATAGAGATAGAACTTGAAACTGCTCTATCGTGTCAAGTTTTAAAGAGCTAGCACAAACCGTCTTTGATTTAGAGTTCCAAATACATGTATCCGTATAGGAGAAAACAGAGTGAAACCTAAAAATGAAAACGGTTACTGCAAACGAACGGTTTAACCTAGAAGAACGAAATTTGGTGAGCCAAGTGGTTTTGGTGTACTGATCATTACCTGAAAGAATCATCTAGAATGGGTGAAAAAATGTTTGCTGAGATTTCAGGCAACTCGTAGTTTTTGGAAGCTTGGCAACCCCTTTCCATCAAAGTGATTTTTGAGAGTCTCTGCTTAGGGCTACATCAACAGCAAACAAACCATAGAGATAGAACTTGAAACTGCTCTATTGTGTCAAGTTTCAACGAGCTAGCACAAACCGTCTTTGATTTAGAGTTCCAAATACATGTATCCCTATTGTAGAAAACAGAGTGAAACCTAAAAATGAAAACGGTTACTGCAAACGAACGGTTTAACCTAGAAGAACGAAATTTGGTGAGCCAAGTGGTTTTGGTGTACTGATCATTACCTGAAAGAATCATCAAGATTGGGGGAAAAAATGTTTGCTCAGATTTCAGGGAACTCGTAGTTTTTGGAAGCTTGTCAACCCCTTTCCATCAAAGTGATTTTCGCCAGTCTCTGCTTAGGGCTACATCAACAGCAAACAAACCATAGAGATAGAACTTGAAACTGCTCTATTGTGTCAAGTTTCAAAGAGCTAGCACAAACCGTCTTTGATTTAGAGTTCCAAATACATGTATCCCTATTGGAGAAAACAGAGTGAAACCTAAAAATGAAAACGGTTACTGCAAACGAACGGTTTAACCTAGAAGAACGAAATTTGGTGAGCCAAGTGGTTTTGGTGTACTAATCATTACCTGAAAGAAACATCAAGATTGGGTGAAAAAATGTTTGCTGAGATTTCAGGCAACTCGTAATTTTTGGAAGCTTGGCAACCCCTTTCCATCAAAGTGATTTTCGCCAGTCTCTGCTTAGGGCTACATCAACAGCAAACAAACCATAGAGATAGAACTTGAAAGTGCTCTATTGTGTCAAGTTTCAAAGAGCTAGCACAAACTGTCTTTGATTTAGAGTTCCAAATACATGTATCCCTATAGGAGAAAACAGAGTGAAACCTAAAAATGAAAACGGTTACTGCAAACGAACGGTTTAACCTAGAAGAACGAAATTTGGTGAGCCAAGTGGTTTTGGTGTACTGATCATTACCTGAAAGAATCATCAAGATTGGGTGAAAAAATGTTTTCTCAGATTTCAGGCAACTCGTAGTTTTTGGAAGCTTGGCATCCCCTTTTCATCAAAGTGATTTTCGCCAGTCTCTGCTTAGGGCTACATCAACAGCAAACAAACCATAGAGATAGAACTGGAAACTGCTCTATTGTGTCAAGTTTCAAAGAGCTAGCACAAACCGTCTTTGATTTAGAGTTCCAAATACATGTATCCGTATAGGAGAAAACAGAGTGAAACCTAAAAATGAAAACGGTTACTGCAAACGAACGGTTTAACCTAAAAAAACGAAATTTGGTGAGCCAAGTGGTTTTGGTGTACTGATCATTACCTGAAAGAATCATCAAGATTGGGTGAAAAACTGTTTGCTGAGATTTCAGGCAATTCGTAGTTTTTGGAAGCTTGGCAACCCCTTTCCATCAAAGTGATTTTCGCCAGTCTCTGCTTAGGGCTACATCAACAGCAAACAAACCATAGAGAGAGAACTTGAAACTGCTCTATTGTGTCAAGTTTCAAAGAGCTATCACAAACCGTCTTTGATTTAGAGTTCCAAATACATGTATCCATATAAGAGAAAACAGAGTGAAACTTAAAAATGAAAACGGTTACTGCAAACGAATGGTTAAACCTAGAAGAACGAAATTTGGTGAGCCAAGTGGTTTTGGTGTACTGATCATTACCTGAAAGAATCATCGAGATTCGGTGAAAAAATGTTTGCTGAGATTTCAGGCAACTCGTAGTTTTGGAAGCTTGGCAACCCCTTTCCATCAAAGTGATTTTCGCCAGTCTCTGCTTAGGGCTACATCAACAGCAAACAAACCATAGAGATAGAACTTGAACCTGGTCTATTGTGTCAAGTTTCAAAGAGCTAGCACAAACCGTCTTTGATTTAGAGTTCCAAATACATGTATCCGTATAGGAGAAAACAGAGTGAAACCTAAAAATGAAAACGGTTACTGCAAACGAACGGTTTAACCTAGAAGAACGAAATTTGGTGAGCCAAGTGGTTTTGGTGTACTGATCATTACCTGAAAGAATCATCAAGATTGGGTGAAAAAATGTTTGCTGAGATTTTAGGCAACCCGTAGTTTTTGGAAGCTTGGCAACCTCTTTCCATCAAAGTGATTTTCGCCAGTCTCTTCTTAGGGCTACATCAACAGCAAACAAACCATAGAGATAGAACTTGAAACTGCTCTATTGTGTCAAGTTTCAAAGAGCTAGCACAAACCGTCTTTGATTTAGTGTTCCAAATACATATATCCCTATAGAAGAAAACAGAGTGAAACCTAAAAATGAAAACGGTTACTGCAAACGAACGGTTTAACCTAGAAGAACGAAATTTGGTGAGCCAAGTGGTTTTGGTGTACTGATCATTACCTGAAAGAATCATCAAGATTGGGTGAAAAAATGTTTGCTGAGATTTCAGGCAACTCGTAGGTTTTGAAAGCTTGGCAACCCGTTTCCATCAAAGTGATTTTCGCCAGTCTCTGCTTATGGCTACATCAACAGCAAACAAACCATAGATATAGAACTGGAAACTGCTCTACTGTGTCAAGTTTCAAAGAGCTAGCACAAACCGTCTTTGATTTAGAGTTCCAAATACATGTATCCCTATTGGAGAAAACAGAGTGAAACCTAAAAATGAAAACGGTTACTGCAAACGAACGGTTTAACCTAGAAGAACGAAATTTGGTGAGCCAAGTGGTTTTGGTGTACTGATCATTACCTGAAAGAATCATCAAGATTGGGTGAAAAATGTTTGCTGAGATTTCAGGCAACTCGTAGATTTTGGAAGCTTGGCAACCCCTTTCTATCAAAGTGATTTTTGCATGTCTCTACTTAGGGCTACATCAACAGCAAACAAACCATAGAGATAGAACTTGAAACTGCTCTATTGTGTCAAGTTTCAAAGAGCTAGCACATACCGTCTTTGATTTAGAGTTCCAAATACATGTATCCCTATTGGAGAAAACAGAGTGAAACCTAAAAATGATAACGGTTAATGCAAACCAACGGTTTAACCTAGAAGAACGAAATTTGGTGAGCCAAGTGGTTTTGGTGTACTGATCATTACCTGAAAGAATCATCAAGATTGGGTGAAAAAATGTTTGCTGAGATTTCAGGAAACTCGTAGTTTTTGGAAGCTTGGCAACCTTTTTCCATCAAAGTGATTTTCGCCAGTCTCTGCTTAGGGCTACATCAGCAGCAAACAAACCATAGAGATAGAACTTGAAACTGCTCTATTGTGTCAAGTTTCAAAGAGCTAGCACAAACCGTCTTTGATTTAGAGTTCCAAATACATGTATCCCTATTGGAGAAAACAGTGTGAAACCTAAAAATGAAAACGGTTACTGCAAACGAACGGTTTAACCTAAAAAAACGAAATTTGGTGAGCCAAGTGGTTTTGGTGTACTGATCATTACCTGAAAGAATCATCAAGATTGGGTGAAAAACTGTTTGCTGAGATTTCAGGCAACTCGTAGTTTTTGGAAGCTTGGCAACCCCTTTCCATCAAAGTGATTTTCGCCAGTCTCTGCTTAGGGCTACATCAAAAGCAAACAAACCATAGAGATAGAACTTGAAACTGCTCTATTGTGTCAACTTTCAAAGAGCTAGCACAAACCGTCTTCGATTTAGAGTTCCAAATACATGTATCCGTATAGGAGAAAAAAGAGTGAAACCTAAAAATGAAAACTGTTACTGCAAACGAACGGTTTAACCTACAAGAACGAAATTTGGTGAGCCAAGTGGTTTTGGTGTACTGATCATTCCCTGAAAGAATCATCAAGATTGTGTCAAAAAATGTTTGCTGAGATTTCAGGCAACTCTTAGTTTTTGGAAGCTTGGCAACCCCTTTCCATCTAAGTGATTTTCACCAGTCTCTGCTTAGTGCTACATCAACAGCAAACAAACCATAGAGATAGAACTTGAACCTGCTCTATTGTGTCAAGTTTCAAAGAGCTAGCACAAACCGTCTTTGATTTAGAATTCCAAATACATGTATCCCTATAGGAGAAAACAGAGTGAAACCTAAAAATGAAAACGGTCACTGCAAACGAACGGTTTAACGTAGAAGAACGAAATTTGGTGAGCCAAGTGGTTTTGATGTACTGATCATTACCTGAAAGAATCATCAAGATTGGGTGAAAAAATGTTTGCTGAGATTTAAGGCAACTCGTAGTTTCTGGAAGCTTGGCAAACTTTTTCCATCAAAGTGATTTTCGACAGTCTCTGCTTAGGGCTACATCAACAGCAAACAAAGCATAGAGATAGTACTTGAAACTGCTCTATTGTTTCAAGTTTCAAAGAGCTAGCACAAACCGTCTTTGATTTAGAGTTCCAAATACATGTATCCCTATTGGAGAAAACAGTGTGAAACCTAAAAATGAAAACGGTTACTGCAAACGAACGGTTTAACCTAAAAAAACGAAATTTGGTGAGCCAAGTGGTTTTGGTGTACTGATCATTACCTGAAAGAATCATCAAGATTGGGTGAAAAACTGTTTGCTGAGATTTCAGGCAACTCGTAGTTTTTGGAAGCTTGGCAACCCCTTTCCATCAAAGTGATTTTCGCCAGTCTCTGCTTAGGGCTACATCAAAAGCAAACAAACCATAGAGATAGAACTTGAAACTGCTCTATTGTGTCAACTTTCAAAGAGCTAGCACAAACCGTCTTCGATTTAGAGTTCCAAATACATGTATCCGTATAGGAGAAAAAAGAGTGAAATCTAAAAATGAAAACTGTTACTGCAAACGAACGGTTTAACCTACAAGAACGAAATTTGGTGAGCCAAGTGGTTTTGGTGTACTGATCATTCCCTGAAAGAATCATCAAGATTGGGTCAAAAAATGTTTGCTGAGATTTCAGGCAACTCTTAGTTTTTGGAAGCTTGGCAACCCCTTTCCATCTAAGTGATTTTCACCAGTCTCTGCTTAGTGCTACATCAACAGCAAACAAACCATAGAGATAGAACTTGAACCTGCTCGATTGTGTCAAGTTTCAAAGAGCTAGCACAAACCGTCTTTGATTTAGAGTTCCAAATACATGTATCCCTATAGGAGAAAACAGAGTGAAACCTAAAAATGAAAACGGTCACTGCAAACGAACGGTTTAACCTAGAAGAACGAAATTTGGTGAGCCAAGTGGTTTTGGTGTACTGATCATTACCTGAAAGAATCATCAAGATTGGGTGAAAAAATGTTTGCTGAGCTTTCAGGCAACTCGTAGTTTTTGGAAGCTTGGCAACCCCTTTCCATCAAAGTGATTTTCGCCAGTCTCTACTTAGGGCTACATCAACAGCAAACAAACCATAGAGATAGAACTTGAAACTGCTCTATTGTGTCAAGTTTCAAAGAGCTAGCACAAACCGTCTTTGATTTAGAGTTCCAAATACATGTATCCCTATTGGAGAAAACAGAGTGAAACCTAAAAATGAAAACGGTTACTGCAAACGAACGGTTTAACCTAGAAGAACGAAATTTGGTGAGCCAAGTGGTTTTGGTGTACTGATCATTTCCTGAAAGAATCATCAAGATTGGGTGAAAAAATGTTTGCTGAGATTTCAGGCAACTCGTAGTTTTTGGAAGCTTGGCAACCCCTTTCCATCAAAGAGATTTTCGCCAGTCTCTGCTTAGGGCTACATCAACAGCAAACAAACCATAGAGATAGAACTTGAAACTGCTCTATTGTGTCAAGTTTCAAAGAGCTTGCACAAACCGTCTTGGATTTAGAGTTTCAAATACATGTATCCCTATAGGAGAAAACAGAGTGAAACCTAAAAATGAAAACGATTACTGCAAACGAACGGTTTAACCTAGAAGAACGAAATTTGGTGAGCCAAGTGGTTTTGGTGTACTGATCATTTCCTGAAAGAATCATCAAGATTGGGTGAAAAAATGTTTGCTGAGATTTCAGGCAACTCGTAGTTTTTGAAAGCTTGGCAACCCCTTTCCATCAAAGTGATTTTCGCCAGTCTCTGCTTAGGGCTACATCAACAGCAAACAAACCATAGAGAAAGAACTGGAAACTGCTCTATTGTGTCAAGTTTCAAAGAGCTAGCAAAAACCGTCTTTGATTTAGAGTTCCAAATACATGTATCCCTATTGGAGAAAACAGAGTGAAACCTAAAAATGAAAACGGTTACTGCAAACGAACGGTTTAACCTAGAAGAACGGAATTTGGTGAGCCAAATGGTTTTGGTGTACTGATCATTACCTGAAAGAAGCATCAAGATTGGGTGAAAAAATGTTTGCTGAGATTTCAGGCAACTCGTAGTTTTTGGAAGCTTTGCAACCCCTTTCCATCAAAGTGATTTTCGCCAGTCTCTGCTTAGGGCTACATCAACAGCAAACAAACCATAGAGAGAGAACTTGAAACTGCTCTATTGTGTCAAGTTTCAAAGAGCTAGCACAAACCGTCTTTGATTTAGAGTTCCAAATACATGTATTCGTATATGAGAAAACAGAGTGAAACCTAAAAATGAAAACGGTTACTGCAAACGAACGGTTTAACCTAGAAGAACGAAATTTGGTGAGCCAAGTGGTTTTGGTGTACTGATCATTACCTGAAAGAATCATCAAGATTGGGGGAAAAAATGTTTGCTCAGATTTCAGGGAACTCGTAGTTTTTGGAAGCTTGTCAACCCCTTTCCATCAAAGTGATTTTCGCCAGTCTCTGCTTAGGGCTACATCAACAGCAAACAAACCATAGAGATAGAACTTGAAACTGCTCTATTGTGTCAAGTTTCAAAGAGCTAGCACAAACCGTCTTTGATTTAGAGTTCCAAATACATGTATCCCTATTGGAGAAAACAGAGTGAAACCTAAAAATGAAAACGGTTACTGCAAACGAACGGTTTAACCTAGAAGAACGAAATTTGGTGAGCCAAGTGGTTTTGGTGTACTAATCATTACCTGAAAGAAACATCAAGATTGGGTGAAAAAATGTTTGCTGAGATTTCAGGCAACTCGTAATTTTTGGAAGCTTGGCAACCCCTTTCCATCAAAGTGATTTTCGCCAGTCTCTGCTTAGGGCTACATCAACAGCAAACAAACCATAGAGATAGAACTTGAAAGTGCTCTATTGTGTCAAGTTTCAAAGAGCTAGCACAAACTGTCTTTGATTTAGAGTTCCAAATACATGTATCCCTATAGGAGAAAACAGAGTGAAACCTAAAAATGAAAACGGTTACTGCAAACGAACGGTTTAACCTAGAAGAACGAAATTTGGTGAGCCAAGTGGTTTTGGTGTACTGATCATTACCTGAAAGAATCATCAAGATTGGGTGAAAAAATGTTTTCTCAGATTTCAGGCAACTCGTAGTTTTTGGAAGCTTGGCATCCCCTTTTCATCAAAGTGATTTTCGCCAGTCTCTGCTTAGGGCTACATCAACAGCAAACAAACCATAGAGATAGAACTGGAAACTGCTCTATTGTGTCAAGTTTCAAAGAGCTAGCACAAACCGTCTTTGATTTAGAGTTCCAAATACATGTATCCGTATAGGAGAAAACAGAGTGAAACCTAAAAATGAAAACGGTTACTGCAAACGAACGGTTTAACCTAAAAAAACGAAATTTGGTGAGCCAAGTGGTTTTGGTGTACTGATCATTACCTGAAAGAATCATCAAGATTGGGTGAAAAACTGTTTGCTGAGATTTCAGGCAATTCGTAGTTTTTGGAAGCTTGGCAACCCCTTTCCATCAAAGTGATTTTCGCCAGTCTCTGCTTAGGGCTACATCAACAGCAAACAAACCATAGAGAGAGAACTTGAAACTGCTCTATTGTGTCAAGTTTCAAAGAGCTATCACAAACCGTCTTTGATTTAGAGTTCCAAATACATGTATCCATATAAGAGAAAACAGAGTGAAACTTAAAAATGAAAACGGTTACTGCAAACGAATGGTTAAACCTAGAAGAACGAAATTTGGTGAGCCAAGTGGTTTTGGTGTACTGATCATTACCTGAAAGAATCATCGAGATTCGGTGAAAAAATGTTTGCTGAGATTTCAGGCAACTCGTAGTTTTTGGAAGCTTGGCAACCCCTTTCCATCAAAGTGATTTTCGCCAGTCTCTGCTTAGGGCTACATCAACAGCAAACAAACCATAGAGATAGAACTTGAACCTGGTCTATTGTGTCAAGTTTCAAAGAGCTAGCACAAACCGTCTTTGATTTAGAGTTCCAAATACATGTATCCCTATTGTAGAAAACAGAGTGAAACCTAAAAATGAAAACGGTTACTGCAAACGAACGGTTTAACCTAGAAGAACGAAATTTGGTGAGCCAAGTGGTTTTGGTGTACTGATCATTACCTGAAAGAATCATCAAGATTGGGTGAAAAAATGTTTGCTGAGATTTTAGGCAACTCGTAGTTTTTGGAAGCTTGGCAACCTCTTTCCATCAAAGTGATTTTCGCCAGTCTCTTCTTAGGGCTACATCAACAGCAAACAAACCATAGAGATAGAACTTGAAACTGCTCTATTGTGTCAAGTTTCAAAGAGCTAGCACAAACCGTCTTTGATTTAGTGTTCCAAATACATATATCCCTATAGAAGAAAACAGAGTGAAACCTAAAAATGAAAACGGTTACTGCAAACGAACGGTTTAACCTAGAAGAACGAAATTTGGTGAGCCAAGTGGTTTTGGTGTACTGATCATTACCTGAAAGAATCATCAAGATTGGGTGAAAAAATGTTTGCTGAGATTTCAGGCAACTCGTAGGTTTTGAAAGCTTGGCAACCCGTTTCCATCAAAGTGATTTTCGCCAGTCTCTGCTTATGGCTACATCAACAGCAAACAAACCATAGATATAGAACTGGAAACTGCTCTACTGTGTCAAGTTTCAAAGAGCTAGCACAAACCGTCTTTGATTTAGAGTTCCAAATACATGTATCCCTATTGGAGAAAACAGAGTGAAACCTAAAAATGAAAACGGTTACTGCAAACGAACGGTTTAACCTAGAAGAACGAAATTTGGTGAGCCAAGTGGTTTTGGTGTACTGATCATTACCTGAAAGAATCATCAAGATTGGGTGAAAAATGTTTGCTGAGATTTCAGGCAACTCGTAGATTTTGGAAGCTTGGCAACCCCTTTCTATCAAAGTGATTTTTGCATGTCTCTACTTAGGGCTACATCAACAGCAAACAAACCATAGAGATAGAACTTGAAACTGCTCTATTGTGTCAAGTTTCAAAGAGCTAGCACATACCGTCTTTGATTTAGAGTTCCAAATACATGTATCCCTATTGGAGAAAACAGAGTGAAACCTAAAAATGATAACGGTTAATGCAAACCAACGGTTTAACCTAGAAGAACGAAATTTGGTGAGCCAAGTGGTTTTGGTGTACTGATCATTACCTGAAAGAATCATCAAGATTGGGTGAAAAAATGTTTGCTGAGATTTCAGGAAACTCGTAGTTTTTGGAAGCTTGGCAACCTTTTTCCATCAAAGTGATTTTCGCCAGTCTCTGCTTAGGGCTACATCAGCAGCAAACAAACCATAGAGATAGAACTTGAAACTGCTCTATTGTGTCAAGTTTCAAAGAGCTAGCACAAACCGTCTTTGATTTAGAGTTCCAAATACATGTATCCCTATTGGAGAAAACAGTGTGAAACCTAAAAATGAAAACGGTTACTGCAAACGAACGGTTTAACCTAAAAAAACGAAATTTGGTGAGCCAAGTGGTTTTGGTGTACTGATCATTACCTGAAAGAATCATCAAGATTGGGTGAAAAACTGTTTGCTGAGATTTCAGGCAACTCGTAGTTTTTGGAAGCTTGGCAACCCCTTTCCATCAAAGTGATTTTCGCCAGTCTCTGCTTAGGGCTACATCAAAAGCAAACAAACCATAGAGATAGAACTTGAAACTGCTCTATTGTGTCAACTTTCAAAGAGCTAGCACAAACCGTCTTCGATTTAGAGTTCCAAATACATGTATCCGTATAGGAGAAAAAAGAGTGAAACCTAAAAATGAAAACTGTTACTGCAAACGAACGGTTTAACCTACAAGAACGAAATTTGGTGAGCCAAGTGGTTTTGGTGTACTGATCATTCCCTGAAAGAATCATCAAGATTGTGTCAAAAAATGTTTGCTGAGATTTCAGGCAACTCTTAGTTTTTGGAAGCTTGGCAACCCCTTTCCATCTAAGTGATTTTCACCAGTCTCTGCTTAGTGCTACATCAACAGCAAACAAACCATAGAGATAGAACTTGAACCTGCTCTATTGTGTCAAGTTT
Organism: Ictidomys tridecemlineatus; assembly: GCF_052094955.1. NCBI lineage: Eukaryota > Metazoa > Chordata > Mammalia > Rodentia > Sciuridae > Ictidomys > Ictidomys tridecemlineatus. Next base: position 5,378 of record NW_027523438.1, on the reverse strand, counting down.
CAAAGAGCTAGCACAAACCGTCTTTGATTTAGAATTCCAAATACATGTATCCCTATAGGAGAAAACAGAGTGAAACCTAAAAATGAAAACGGTCACTGCAAACGAACGGTTTAACGTAGAAGAACGAAATTTGGTGAGCCAAGTGGTTTTGATGTACTGATCATTACCTGAAAGAATCATCAAGATTGGGTGAAAAAATGTTTGCTGAGATTTAAGGCAACTCGTAGTTTCTGGAAGCTTGGCAAACTTTTTCCATCAAAGTGATTTTCGACAGTCTCTGCTTAGGGCTACATCAACAGCAAACAAAGCATAGAGATAGTACTTGAAACTGCTCTATTGTGTCAAGTTTCAAAGAGCTAGCACAAACCGTCTTTGATTTAGAGTTCCAAATACATGTATCCCTATTGGAGAAAACAGTGTGAAACCTAAAAATGAAAACGGTTACTGCAAACGAACGGTTTAACCTAAAAAAACGAAATTTGGTGAGCCAAGTGGTTTTGGTGTACTGATCATTACCTGAAAGAATCATCAAGATTGGGTGAAAAACTGTTTGCTGAGATTTCAGGCAACTCGTAGTTTTTGGAAGCTTGGCAACCCCTTTCCATCAAAGTGATTTTCGCCAGTCTCTGCTTAGGGCTACATCAAAAGCAAACAAACCATAGAGATAGAACTTGAAACTGCTCTATTGTGTCAACTTTCAAAGAGCTAGCACAAACCGTCTTCGATTTAGAGTTCCAAATACATGTATCCGTATAGGAGAAAAAAGAGTGAAATCTAAAAATGAAAACTGTTACTGCAAACGAACGGTTTAACCTACAAGAACGAAATTTGGTGAGCCAAGTGGTTTTGGTGTACTGATCATTCCCTGAAAGAATCATCAAGATTGGGTCAAAAAATGTTTGCTGAGATTTCAGGCAACTCTTAGTTTTTGGAAGCTTGGCAACCCCTTTCCATCTAAGTGATTTTCACCAGTCTCTGCTTAGTGCTACATCAACAGCAAACAAACCATAGAGATAGAACTTGAACCTGCTCGATTGTGTCAAGTTTCAAAGAGCTAGCACAAACCGTCTTTGATTTAGAGTTCCAAATACATGTATCCCTATAGGAGAAAACAGAGTGAAACCTAAAAATGAAAACGGTCACTGCAAACGAACGGTTTAACCTAGAAGAACGAAATTTGGTGAGCCAAGTGGTTTTGGTGTACTGATCATTACCTGAAAGAATCATCAAGATTGGGTGAAAAAATGTTTGCTGAGCTTTCAGGCAACTCGTAGTTTTTGGAAGCTTGGCAACCCCTTTCCATCAAAGTGATTTTCGCCAGTCTCTACTTAGGGCTACATCAACAGCAAACAAACCATAGAGATAGAACTTGAAACTGCTCTATTGTGTCAAGTTTCAAAGAGCTAGCACAAACCGTCTTTGATTTAGAGTTCCAAATACATGTATCCCTATTGGAGAAAACAGAGTGAAACCTAAAAATGAAAACGGTTACTGCAAACGAACGGTTTAACCTAGAAGAACGAAATTTGGTGAGCCAAGTGGTTTTGGTGTACTGATCATTTCCTGAAAGAATCATCAAGATTGGGTGAAAAAATGTTTGCTGAGATTTCAGGCAACTCGTAGTTTTTGGAAGCTTGGCAACCCCTTTCCATCAAAGAGATTTTCGCCAGTCTCTGCTTAGGGCTACATCAACAGCAAACAAACCATAGAGATAGAACTTGAAACTGCTCTATTGTGTCAAGTTTCAAAGAGCTTGCACAAACCGTCTTGGATTTAGAGTTTCAAATACATGTATCCCTATAGGAGAAAACAGAGTGAAACCTAAAAATGAAAACGATTACTGCAAACGAACGGTTTAACCTAGAAGAACGAAATTTGGTGAGCCAAGTGGTTTTGGTGTACTGATCATTTCCTGAAAGAATCATCAAGATTGGGTGAAAAAATGTTTGCTGAGATTTCAGGCAACTCGTAGTTTTTGAAAGCTTGGCAACCCCTTTCCATCAAAGTGATTTTCGCCAGTCTCTGCTTAGGGCTACATCAACAGCAAACAAACCATAGAGAAAGAACTGGAACCTGCTCTATTGTGTCAAGTTTCAAAGAGCTAGCAAAAACCGTCTTTGATTTAGAGTTCCAAATACATGTATCCCTATAGGAGAAAACAGAGTGAAACCTAAAAATGAAAACGGTTACTGCAAACGAACGGTTTAAGCTAGAAGAACGAAATTTGGTGAGCCAAGTGGTTTTGGTGTACTGATCATTACCTGAAAGAATCATCAAGATTGGGTGAAAAAATGTTTGCTGAGATTTCAGGCAACTCGTAGTTTTTGGAAGCTTGGCAACCCCTTTCCATCTAAGTGATTTTCACCAGTCTCTGCTTAGTGCTACATCAACAGCAAACAAACCATAGAGATAGAACTTGAACCTGCTCGATTGTGTCAAGTTTCAAAGAGCTAGCACAAACCGTCTTTGATTTAGAGTTCCAAATACATGTATCCCTATAGGAGAAAACAGAGTGAAACCTAAAAATGAAAACGGTCACTGCAAACGAACGGTTTAACCTAGAAGAACGAAATTTGGTGAGCCAAGTGGTTTTGGTGTACTGATCATTACCTGAAAGAATCATCAAGATTGGGTGAAAAAATGTTTGCTGAGCTTTCAGGCAACTCGTAGTTTTTGGAAGCTTGGCAACCCCTTTCCATCAAAGTGATTTTCGCCAGTCTCTACTTAGGGCTACATCAACAGCAAACAAACCATAGAGATAGAACTTGAAACTGCTCTATTGTGTCAAGTTTCAAAGAGCTAGCACAAACCGTCTTTGATTTAGAGTTCCAAATACATGTATCCCTATTGGAGAAAACAGAGTGAAACCTAAAAATGAAAACGGTTACTGCAAACGAACGGTTTAACCTAGAAGAACGAAATTTGGTGAGCCAAGTGGTTTTGGTGTACTGATCATTTCCTGAAAGAATCATCAAGATTGGGTGAAAAAATGTTTGCTGAGATTTCAGGCAACTCGTAGTTTTTGGAAGCTTGGCAACCCCTTTCCATCAAAGAGATTTTCGCCAGTCTCTGCTTAGGGCTACATCAACAGCAAACAAACCATAGAGATAGAACTTGAAACTGCTCTATTGTGTCAAGTTTCAAAGAGCTTGCACAAACCGTCTTGGATTTAGAGTTTCAAATACATGTATCCCTATAGGAGAAAACAGAGTGAAACCTAAAAATGAAAACGATTACTGCAAACGAACGGTTTAACCTAGAAGAACGAAATTTGGTGAGCCAAGTGGTTTTGGTGTACTGATCATTTCCTGAAAGAATCATCAAGATTGGGTGAAAAAATGTTTGCTGAGATTTCAGGCAACTCGTAGTTTTTGAAAGCTTGGCAACCCCTTTCCATCAAAGTGATTTTCGCCAGTCTCTGCTTAGGGCTACATCAACAGCAAACAAACCATAGAGAAAGAACTGGAAACTGCTCTATTGTGTCAAGTTTCAAAGAGCTAGCAAAAACCGTCTTTGATTTAGAGTTCCAAATACATGTATCCCTATTGGAGAAAACAGAGTGAAACCTAAAAATGAAAACGGTTACTGCAAACGAACGGTTTAACCTAGAAGAACGGAATTTGGTGAGCCAAATGGTTTTGGTGTACTGATCATTACCTGAAAGAAGCATCAAGATTGGGTGAAAAAATGTTTGCTGAGATTTCAGGCAACTCGTAGTTTTTGGAAGCTTTGCAACCCCTTTCCATCAAAGTGATTTTCGCCAGTCTCTGCTTAGGGCTACATCAACAGCAAACAAACCATAGAGAGAGAACTTGAAACTGCTCTATTGTGTCAAGTTTCAAAGAGCTAGCACAAACCGTCTTTGATTTAGAGTTCCAAATACATGTATTCGTATATGAGAAAACAGAGTGAAACCTAAAAATGAAAACGGTTACTGCAAACGAACGGTTTAACCTAGAAGAACGAAATTTGGTGAGCCAAGTGGTTTTTGTGTACTGATCATGACCTGAAAGAATCATCAAGATTGGGTGAAAAAATGTTTGCTGAGATTTTAGGCAACTCGTAGTTTTTAGAAGCTTGGCAAGCCCTTTCCATCAAAGTGATTTTCGCCAGTCTCTGCTTAGGGCTACATCAACAGCAAACAAACCATAGAGATAGAACTGGAAACTGCTCTATTGTGTCAAGTTTCAAAGAGCTAGCACAAACCGTCTTTGATTTAGAGTTCCAAATACATGTATCCCTATAGGAGAAAACAGAGTGAAACCTAAAAATGAAAACGGTTACTGCAAACGAACGGTTTAACCTAGAAGAACGAAATTTGGTGATCCAAGTGGTTTTGGTGTACTGATCATTACCTGAAAGAATCATCAAGATTGGGTGAAAAAATGTTTGCTGAGATTTCAGGCAACTCGTAGTTTTTGAAAGCGTGGCAACCCCTTTCCATCAAAGTGATTTTCGCCAGTCTCTGCTTAGGGCTACATCAACAGCAAACAAACCATAGAGAAAGAACTGGAAACTGCTCTATTGTGTCAAGTTTCAAAGAGCTAGCAAAAACCGTCTTTGATTTAGAGTTCCAAATACATGTATCCCTATTGGAGAAAACAGAGTGAAACCTAAAAATGAAAACGGTTACTGCAAACGAACGGTTTAACCTAGAAGAACGAAATTTGGTGAGCCAAATGGTTTTGGTGTACTGATCATTACCTGAAAGAATCATCAAGATTGGGTGAAAAAATGTTTGCTGAGATTTCAGGCAACTCGTAGTTTTTGGAAGCTTTGCAACCCCTTTCCATCAAAGTGATTTTCGCCAGTCTCTGCTTAGGGCTACATCAACAGCAAACAAACCATAGAGAGAGAACTTGAAAGTGCTCTATTGTGTCAAGTTTCAAAGAGCTAGCACAAACCGTCTTTGATTTAGAGTTCCAAATACATGTATTCGTATATGAGAAAACAGAGTGAAACCTAAAAATGAAAACGGTTACTGCAAACGAACGGTTTAACCTAGAAGAACGAAATTTGGTGAGCCAAGTGGTTTTTGTGTACTGATCATGACCTGAAAGAATCATCAAGATTGGGTGAAAAAATGTTTGCTGAGATTTCAGGCAACTCGTAGTTTTTAGAAGCTTGGCAAGCCCTTTCCATCAAAGTGATTTTCGCCAGTCTCTGCTTAGGGCTACATCAACAGCAAACAAACCATAGAGATAGAACTGGAAACTGCTCTATTGTGTAAAGTTTCAAGAGCTAGCACAAACCGTCTTTGATTTAGAGTTCCAAATACATGTATCCCTATAGGAGAAAACAGAGTGAAACCTAAAAATGAAAACGGTTACTGCAAACGAACGGTTTAACCTAGAAGAACGAAATTTGGTGAGCCAAGT
>NW_027523437.1:0-48146 GCF_052094955.1 Ictidomys tridecemlineatus | reverse complement strand
GAGTTCCAAATATATGTATCCCTATACGAGAAAACAGAGTGAAACCTAAAAATGAAAATGGTTACTGCAAACGAACGGTTTAACCTAGAAGAACGAAATTTGGTGAGCCAAGTGGTTTTGGTGTACTGATCATTACGTGAAAGAATCATCAAGTTTAGGTGAAAAAATGTTGGCTGAGATTTCAGGAAACTCGTAGTTTTTTGGAAGCTTGGCAACCCCTTTCTATGAAAGTGATTTTCGCCAGTCTCTGCTTAGTGCTACATCAACAGCAAACAAACCATAGAGATGGAACTTGAAACTGTTTATTGTGTCAAGATTCAAAGAGCTAGCACAAACCGTGTTTGATTTAGAGTTCCAAATACATGTATCCCTATAGGAGAAAACAGAGTGAAAGCTAAAAATGAAACCGGTTACTGCAAACGAACGGTTTAAAATAGAAGAACCAAATTTGGTGAGCCAAGTGGTTTTGGTGTACTGATCATTACCTGAAAGAATCATCAAGATTGGGTGAAAAAATGTTTGCTAAGATTTCAGGCAACTTCTAGATTTTTGGAAGCTTGGCAACCCCTTTCCATGAAAGTGATATTCGCCATTCTCTGCTTAGGGGTATATCAACAGCAAACAAATTATAGAGAAAGAACTTGAAACTGCTTTATTGTGTCAAGTTTTAAAGAGCTAGCACAAACCGTGTTTGATTTAGAGTTCCAAATACATGTATCCCAATAGGAGAAAACAGAGTGAAATCTAAAAATAAAAACGGTTACTGCAAACGAACGGTTTAACCTAGAAGAACGAAACTTGGTGAGCCTAGTGGTTTTGGTGTACTGATCATTACCTGAAAGAATCATCAAGATTGGGTGAAAAAACGTTTGCTGAGATTTCAGGCAACTCGTAGTTTTTTGGAAGCTTGGCAACCCTTTCCATGAAAGTTATTTTCGCCACTCTATGCTTAGGGCTACATCAACAGCAAACAAACCATAGAGATAGAACTTGAAACTGCTTTATTGTGTCAAGTTTCAAAGAGCTAGCAAAAACCGTGTTTGATTTAGAGTTCCAAATACATGTATCCCTATAGGAGAAAAGAGAGTGAAACCTAAAAATGAAAATGGTTACTGCAAACGAACGATTTAACCTAGAAGAACGAAATTTGGTGAGCCAAGTGGTTTTGGTGTACTGATCATTACCTGAAAGAATCATCAAGATTGGGTGAAAAATTGTTGGCTGAGATTTCAGGCAACTCGTAGTTTTTTGGAAGCTTGGCAACCCCTTTCCATGAAAGTGATTTTCGCCAGTCTCTGCTTAGGGCTACATCAACAGCAAACAAACCATAGAGATAGAACTTGAAACTGCTTTATTGTGTCAAATTTAAAAGAGCTAGCACAACCGTGTTTGATTTAGAGTTCCAAATACATGTATCCCTATAGGAGAAAACAGAGTGAAACCTAAAAATGAAAACGGTTACTGCAAACGAACGGTTTAACCTAGAAGAACGACATTTGGTGAGCCAAGTGGTTTTGGTGTACTGATCATTACCTGAAAGAATCATCAAGATTGGGTAAAGAAATGTTGGCTGAGATTTCAGGCAACTCGTAGTTTTTTGGAAGCTTGGCAACCCCTTTCCATGTAACTGATTTTTGTCACTCTCTGCTTAGGGCTACATCAACAGCAAACAAACCACAGAGATAGAACTTGAATCTGCTTTATTGTGTCAAGTTTCAAAGAGCTAGCACAAACCGTGTTTGATTTAGAGTTCCAAATACTTGTATCCATATAGGAGAAAACAGAGTGAAACCTAAAAATGAAAACGGTTACTGCAAACGAACGGTTTAACTTAGGAGAACGAAATTTGGTGAGCCAAGTGGTTTTGGTGTATTGATCATTTTCTGAAAGAATCATCAAGATTGGGTGAAAAAATGTTTGCTGTGATTTCAGGCAAGTCGTAGTTTTTTGGAAGCTTGGCAACCCCTTTCCATGAAAGTGATTTTCGTCAGTCTCTCCTTAGGGGTACATCAACAGCAAAATAACCATAGAGATAGAACTTGAAACTGCTTTATTGTTTCAAGATTCAAAGAGCTAGCACAAACCGCGTTTGATTTAGAGTTCCAAATACATGTATCCCTATAGGAGAAAACAGAGTGAAACCTAAAAATGAAAACGGTTACTGCAAAGAAACGGTTTAACCTTGAAGAACGAAATTTGGTGAGCCAAGTGGATTTAGTGTACTGATCATTACCTGAAAGAATCATCAAGATTGGGTGAAAAAATGTTTGCTGAGATTTCAGGCAACTCGTAGTTTTTTGGAAGCTTGGCACTAACCCTTTCCATGAATGTGATTTTCGCCAGTCTCTGCTTAGGGCTACATCAACAGCAAACAAACCATAGAGATAGAACTTGAAACTGTTTTATTGTGTCAAGTTTCAAAGTGCTAGCACAAACCGTGTTTGATTTAGAGTTCCAAATACATGTATCCCTATAGGAGAAAACAGAGTGAAACCTAAAAATGAAAATGGTTACTGCAAACGAACGATTTAACCTAGAGGAACGAAATTTGGTGAGCCAAGTGGTTTTGGTGTACTGATCATTACCTGAAAGAATCATCAAGATTGGGTGAAAAAAAGTTTGCTGAGATTTCAGGCAACTCGTAGTTTTTTGGAAGCTTGGCAACCCCTTTCCATGAAAGTGATTTTCGCCAGTCTCTGCTTAGGGCTAAATCAACAGCAAACAAACCATGGAGATAGAACTGGAAACTGCTTTATTGTGTCAAGTTTCAATGAGCTAGGACAAACCGTGTTTGATATAGAGTGCCAAATACATGTATCCCTATAGGAGAAAACAGAGTGAAACCTAAAAATGAAAACGGTTACTGCAAACGAACGGTTTAACCTAGAAGAACGAAATTTGGTGAGCCAAGTAGTTTTGGTGTACTGATCATTACCTGAAAGAATCATCAAGATTGGGTGAAAAAATGTTGGCTGAGATTTCAGGCAACTCGTATTTTTTTGGAAGCTTGGCAACCTCTTTATATGAAAGTGATTTTCGCCAGTCTTTGCTTAGGGCTACATCAAATGCAAACAAACCATAGAGATAGAACTTGAAATTGCTTTATTGTGTCAAGTTTCAAAGAGCTACCCAAACCGTGTTTGATTAAGAGTTCCAAATACATGTATCCCTATAGGAGAACACAGAGTGAAACCTAAAAATGAAAACGGTTACTGCAAACGAACGGTTTAACCCAGAAGAACGAAATTTGGTGAGCCAAGTGGTTTTGGTGTACTGATCATTACCTGAAAGAATCATCAAGGTTGGGTGAAAAAATGTTTGCTGAGATTTCAGGCAACTCGTAGTTTTTTAGAAGCTTGGCAACCCCTTTCCATGAAAGTGATTTTCGCCAGTCTTTGCTTAGGGCTACATCAAATGCAAACAAACCATAGAGATAGAACTTGAAACTGCTTTATTGTGTCAAGTTTCAAAGAGCTAGCACAAACCGTGTTTGATTTAGAGTTCCAAATACATATATCCCTATAGGAGAAAACAGAGTGAAACCTAAAAATGAAAACGGTTACTGTAAACGAACGGTTTAACCTAGAAGAACGAAATTTGGTGAGCCAAGTGGTTTTGGTGTACTGATCATTACCTGAAAGAATCATCAAGACTTGGTGAAAAAATGTTGGCTGAGATTTCAGGATACTCGTAGTTTTTTGGAAGCTTGGCAACCCCTTTCCATGAAAGTGATTTTCGCCAGTCTTTGCATACGGCTTCATCAACAGCAAACAAACCATAGAGATAGAACTTGAAACTGCTTTATTGTGTCAAGTTTCAAAGAGCTAGCACAAACCGTGTTTGATTTAGAGTTCCAAATACATGTATCCCTATAGGAGAAAACAGAGTGAAACCTAAAAATGAAAACGGTTCCTGCAAAGGAACGGTTTAACCTAGAAGAACGAAATTTGGTGAGCCAAGTGGATTTGGTGTACTATTCATTACCTGAAAGAATCATCAAGATTGGGTGAAAAAATGTTTGCTGAGATTTCCGGCAACTCGTAGTTTTTTGGAAGCTTTGCAACCCCTTTCCATGAATGTGATTTTCGCCAGTCTCTGCTTAGGGCTACATCAACAGCAAACAAACCATAGAGATAGAACTTGAAACTGCTTTATTGTGTCAAGTTTCAAAGAGCTAGCACAAACCGTGTTTGATTTAGAGTTCCAAATACATGTATCCCTATAGGAGAAAACAGAGTGAGACCTAAAAATGAAAATGGTTACTGCAAACGAACGGTTTAACCTAGAAGAACGAAATTTGGTGAGCATATGGTTTTGGTGTACAGATCATTACCTGAAAGAATCATCAATATTGGGTGAAAAAATGTTTGCTGAGATTTCAGGCAACTCGTAGTTTTTTGGAAACTTGGCAACCCCTTTCCATGAAAGTGATTTTCGCCAGTCTCAGCTTAGGGCTACATCAACAGCAAACAAACAATAGAATAGAACTTGAAACTGCTTTATTGTGTCAAGTTTCAAAGAGCTAGCACAAACCGTGTTTGATTTAGAGTTCCAAATACATGTATCCCTATAGGAGAAAACAGAGTGAAACCTAAAAATGAAAACGGTTACTGCAAACGAACGGTTTAACCTAGAAGAACGAAATTTGGTGAGCCAAGTGGTTTTGGTGTTCTGATCATTACTTGAAAGTATCATCAAGATTGGGTGAAAAATTTTGGCTGAGATTTCAGGAAACTCGTAGTTTTTGGGAAGCTTGGCAACCCCTTTCCATGAAAGTGATTTTCGCCACTCTCTGCTTAGGGCTACATCAACATCAAACAAACCATAGAGATAGAACTTGAAACTGCTTTATTGTGTCAAGTTTCAAAGAGCTAGCACAAACCGTGTTTGATTTAGAGTTCCAAATACATGTATCCCTATAGGAGAAAACAGAGTGAAACCTAAAAATGAAAACGGTTACTGCAAACGAACGGTTTAACCTAGAAGAACGAAATTTGGTGAGCCAAGTGGTTTTGGTGTACTGATCATTACCTGAAAGAATCATCAAGATTGGGTGAAAAAATGTTTGCTGAGATTTCAGGCAACTCGTTGTTTTTTGGAAACTTGGCAACCCCTTTCCATGAAAGTGATTTTCGCCAGTCTCTGCTTAGGGCTACATCAACAGCAAACAAACCATAGAATAGAACTTGAAACTGCTTTATTGTGTCAAGTTTCAAAGAGCTAGCACAAACCGTGTTTGATTTAGAGTTCCAAATACATGTATCCCTATAGGAGAAAACAGAGTGAAACCTAAAAATGAAAACGGTTACTGCAAACGAATGATTTAACCTAGAAGAACGAAATTTGGTGAGCCAAGTGGTTTTGGTGTACTAATCATTACCTGAATGAATCATCAAGATTGGGTGGAAAATGTTTGCTGAGATTTCAGGCAACTCGTAGTTTTTTGGAAGCTTGGTAACCCCTTTCCATGAAGGTGATTTTCTCCAGTCTCTGCTTAGGGCTACATCAACAGCAAACAAACCATAGAGATAGAACTTGAATCTGCTTTATTGTGTCAAGATTCAAAGAGCTAGCACAAACCGTGTTTGATTTAGAGTTCCAAATATATGTATCCCTATTGGAGAAAACAGAGTGAAACCTAAAAATGAAAACGGTTACTGCAAAGGAACGGTTTAAACTAGAAGAACGAAATTTGGTGAGCCAAGTGGATTTGGTGTACTGATCATTACCTGAAAGAATCATCAAGATTGGGTGAAAAAATGTTTGCTGAGCTTTCAGGCAACTCGTAGTTTTTTGGAAGCTTGGCACTAACCCTTTCCATGAATGTGATTTTCGCCAGTCTCTGCTTAGGGCTACATCAACAGCAAACAAACCATAGAGATAGAACTTGAAACTGCTTTATTGTGTCAAGTTTCAAAGTGCTAGCACAAACCGTGTTTGATTTAGAGTTAAAATACATGTATCCCTATAGGAGAAAACAGAGTGAAGCCTAAAAATGAAAATGGTTACTTCAAACGAACGATTTAACCTAGAAGAACGAAATTTGGTGAGCCAAGTGTTTTTGGTGTACTGATCATTACCCGAAAGAATCATCAAGATTGGGTGAAAAAATGTTTGCTGAGATTTCAGGCAACTCGTAGTTTTTTGGAAGCTTGGCAACCCCTTTCCATGAACGTGATTTTCGCCAGTCTCTGCTTAGGGCTACATCAACAGCAAAAACCCATAGAGATAGAACTTGAAACTGCTATATTGTGTCAAGATTCTAAGAGCTAGCACAAACCGTGTTTGATTTAGAGTTCCAAATACATGTATCCCTATAGGAGAAAACAAAGGGAAACCTAAAAAGGAAAACGGTTACTGCAAACGAACGGTTTAACCTAGAAGAACGAAATTTGGTGAGCCAAGTGGTTTTGGTGTACTGATCATTACCTGAAAGAATCATCAAGATTGGGTGAAAAAACATTGGCTGAGATTTCAGGCAATTCGTAGTTTTTTGGAAGCTTGGCAACCCCTTTCCATAAAAGTGATTTTCGCCAGTCTCTGCTTAGGGCTACATCAACAGCAAACAAACCATAGAGATAGAACTTGAAACTGCTTTATTGTGTCAAGTGTCAAAGAGCTAGCACAAACCGTGTTTGATTTAGAGTTCCAAATATATGTATCCCTATACGAGAAAACAGAGTGAAACCTAAAAATGAAAATGGTTACTGCAAACGAACGGTTTAACCTAGAAGAACGAAATTTGGTGAGCCAAGTGGTTTTGGTGTACTGATCATTACCTGAAAGAATCATCAAGTTTAGGTGAAAAAATGTTGGCTGAGATTTCAAGAAACTCGTAGTTTTTTGGAAGCTTGGCAACGCCTTTACATGAAAGTGATTTTCGCCAGTCTCTGCTTAGGGCTACATCAACAGCAATCAAACCATAGAGATGGAACTTGAAACTGTTTATTGTGTTAAGTTTCAAAGAGCTAGCACAAACCGTGTTTGATTTAGAGTTCCAAATACATGTATCCCTATAGGAGAAAACAGAGTGAAAGCTAAAAATGAAAACGGTTACTGCAAACGTACGGTTTAACCTAGAAGAACGAAATTTGGTGAGCCAAGTGGTTTTGGTGTACTGATCATTACCTGAAAGAATCATCAAGATTGGGTGAAAAAATGTTTGCTGAGATTTCAGGCAACTCGTAGTTTTTTCGAAGCTTGGCAACCCCTTTCCATGAAAGTGATTTTCGCCAGTCTCTGCTTAGGGCTAAATCAACAGCAAACAAACCATGGAGATAGAACTGGAAACTGCTTTATTGTGTCAAGTTTCAAAGAGCTAGCACAAACCGCGTTTGATATAGAGTGCCAAATACATGTATCCCTATAGGAGAAAACAGAGTGAAACCTAAAAATGAAAACGGTTACTGCAAACGAACGGTTTAACCTAGAAGAACGAAATTTGGAGAGCCAAGTGGTTTTGGTGTACTGATCATTACCTGAAAGAATCATCAAGATTGGGTGAAAAAATGTTGGCTGAGATTTCAGGCAACTCGTAGTTTTTTGGAAGCTTGGCAACCTCTTTATATGAAAGTGATTTTCGCCAGTCTTTGCTTAGGGCTACATCAAATGCAAACAAACCATAGAGATAGAACTTGAAATTGCTTTATTGTGTCAAGTTTCAAAGAGCTACCCAAACCGTGTTTGATTAAGAGTTCCAAATACATGTATCCCTATAGGAGAACACAGAGTGAAACCTAAAAATGAAAACGGTTACTGCAAACGAACGGTTTAACCCAGAAGAACGAAATTTGGTGAGCCACGTGGTTTTGTTGTGCTGATCATTACCTGAAAGAATCATCAAGGTTGGGTGAAAAAATGTTTGCTGAGATTTCAGGCAACTCGTAGTTTTTTGGAAGCTTGGCAACCCCTTTCCATGAAAGGGATTTTCGCCAGTCTTTGCTTAGGGCTACATCAAATGCAAACAAACCATAGAGATAGAACTTGAAACTGCTTTATTGTGTCAAGTTTCAAAGAGCTAGCACAAACCGTGTTTGATTTAGAGTTCCAAATACATGTATCCCTATAGGAAAAAACAGAGTGAAACCTAAAAATGAAAACGGTTACTGCAAAGGAACGGTTTAAACTAGAAGAACGAAATTTGGTGAGCCAAGTGGATTTGGTGTACTATTCATTACCTGAAAGAATCATCAAGATTGGGTGAAAAAATGTTTGCTGAGATTTCAGGCAACTCGTAGTTTTTTGGAAGCTTTGCAACCCCTTTCCATGAATGCGATTTTCGCCAGTCTCTGCTTAGGGCTACATCAACAGCAAACAAACCATAGAGATAGAACTTGAAACTGCTTTATTGTGTCAAGATTCAAAGAGCTAGCACAAACCGTGTTTGATTTAGAGTTCCAAATATATGTATCCCTATAGGAGAAAACAGAGTGAAACCTAAAAATGAAAATGGTTACTGCAAAGGAACGGTTTAAACTAGAAGAACGAAATTTGGTGAGCCAAGTGGATTTGGTGTACTGATCATTACCTGAAAGAATCATCAAGATTGGGTGAAAAAATGTTTGCTGAGATTTCAGGCAACTCGTAGTTTTTTGGAAGCTTGGCACTAACCCTTTCCATGAATGTGATTTTCGCCAGTCTCTGCTTAGGGCTACATCAACAGCAAACAAACCATAGAGATAGAACTTGAAAATGCTTTATTGTGTCAAGTTTCAAAGTGCTAGCACAAACCGTGTTTGATTTAGAGTTCCAAATACATGTATCCCTATAGGAGAAAACAGAGTGAAACCTAAAAATGAAAATGGTTACTGCCAACGAACGATTTAACCTGGAAGAACGAAATTTGGTGAGCCAAGTGGTTTTGGTGTACTGATCATTTACCTGAAAGAATCATCAAGATTGGGTGAAAAAATGTTTGCTGAGATTTCAGGCAACTCGTAGTTTTTTGGAAGCTTGGCAACCTCTTTATATGAAAGTGATTTTCGCCAGTCTTTGCTTAGGGCTACATCAAATGCAAACAAACCATAGAGATAGAACTTGAAATTGCTTTATTGTGTCAAGTTTCAACGAGCTACCCAAACCGTGTTTGATTAAGAGTTCCAAATACATGTATCCCTATAGGAGAACACAGAGTGAAACCTAAAAATGAAAACGGTTACTGCAAACGAACGGTTTAACCCAGAAGAACGGAATTTGGTGAGCCAAGTGGTTTTGGTGTACTGATTATTACCTGAAAGAATCATCAAGGTTGGGTGAAAAATGTTTGCTGAGATTTCAGGCAACTCGTAGTTTTTTTGGAAGCTTGGCAACCCCTTTCCATGAAAGGGATTTTCGCCAGTCATTGCTTAGGGCTACATCAAATGCAAACAAACCATAGAGATAGAACTTGAAACTGCTTTATTGTGTCAAGTTTCAAAGAGCTAGCACAAACCGTGTTTGATTTAGAGTTCCAAATACATGTATCCTTATAGGAGAAAACAGAGTGAAACCTAAAAATGAAAACGGTTACTGTAAACGAATGGTTTAACCTAGAAGAATGAAATTTGGTGAGCCAAGTGGTTTTGGTGTACTGATCATTACCTGAAAGAATCATGAAGACTTGGTGAAAAAATGTTGCCTGAGATTTCAGGCAACTCGTAGTTTTCTGGAAACTTGGCAACCCCTTTCATGAAAGTGATTTTCGCAGTCTTTGCCTAGGGCTTCATCAACAGCAAACAAACCATAGAGATAGAACTTGAAACTGCTTTATTGTGTCAAGTTTCAAAGAGCTAGCACAAACCGTGTTTGATTTAGAGTTCCAAATACATGTATCCCTATAGGAGAAAACAGAGTGAAACCTAAAAATGAAAACGGTTACTGCAAACGAACGGTTTAACTTAGGAGAACGAAATTTGGTGAGCCAAGTGGTTTTGGTGTATTGATCATTTTCTGAAAGAATCATCAAGATTGGGTGAAAAAAATTTGCTGAGATTTCAGGCAACTCGTAGTTTTTTGGAAGCTTGGCAACCCTTTCCATGAAAGTGATTTTCGTCAGTCTCTCCTTAGGGCTACATCAACAGCAAACAAACCATAGAGATAGAACTTGAAACTGCTTTATTGTGTCAAGTTTCAAAGACCTATCACAAACCGTGTTTGATTTAGAGTTCCAAATACATGTATCCCTATAGGAGAAAACAGAGTGAAACCTATAAATGAAAACGGTTAGTGCAAACGAACGGATTAACCTAGAAGAACGAAATTTGGTGAGCCAAGTGGTTTTGGTGTACTGATCATTACCTGAAAGAATCATCAAGATTGGGTGAAAAAATGTTTGCTGAGATTTCAGGCAACTCTAATTTTTTGGAAGCTTGGCAACCCTTTTCCATGAAAGTGATTTTCGCCAGTCTCTGCTTAGGGCTACATCAACAGCAAACAAACCACAGAGATAGAACTTGAAACGGCTTTATTGTTTCAAGTTTCAAAGAGCTACCTCAAACCGTGTTTGATTTAGAGTTCCAAATACATGTATCCCTATAGGAGAAAACAGAGTGAAACCTAAAAATGAAAACGGTTACTGCAAACGAACGGTTTAACCTAGAAGAACGAAATTTGGTGAGCCAAGTGGTTTTGGTGTACTGATCATTACGTGAAAGAATCATCAAGATTGGGTGAAAAAATGTTGGCTGACATTTCAGGCAACTCGTAGTTTTTTGGAAGCTTGGCAACCCCTTTAAATGAAAGTGATTTTCGCCAGTCTCTGCATAGGCCTACATCAACAGCAAACTAACCACAGAGATGGAACTTGAAACTGCTTTATTGTGTCAAGTTTCAAATAGCTAGCACAAACCGTGTTTGATTTAGCGTTCCAAATACATGTATCCCTATAGGAGAAAACAGCGTGAAACCTAAAAATGAAAACGGTTAATGCAAACGAACGGTTTAACCTAGAAGAACGAAATTTGGTGAGCCAAGTGGTTTTGGTGTACTGATCATACCTGAAAGAATCATCAAGATTGGGTGAAAAAATGTTGGCTGAGATTTCAGGCTACTCGTAGTTTTTTGGAAGCTTGGCAACACCTCTTCATGAAAGGGATTTTCGCCAGTCTCTGCATAAGGCTACATCAACAGCAAACAAACCATAGAGACAGAACTTGAAACTGTTTTATTGTATCAAATTTCATAAAGCTAGCACAAACCGTGTGTGATTTAGAGTTCCAAATACATGTATCCCTATAGGATTTAACAGTGTGAAACCTAAAAATGCAAACGGTTACTGCAAATGAAGGGTTTAATCTAGAAGAACCAAATTTGGTGAGCCAAGTGGTTTTGGTGTACTGATCATGACCTGAAAGAATCATCAAGATTGGGTGAAAAAATGTTTGCTGATATTTCAGGCAACTCGTGTAGTTTTTTGGAAGCTTGGCAACCCCTTTCCATGAAAGTGATTTTCGCCAGTCTCTGCTTAGGGCTACATCAAGAGCAAACAAACCATAGAGATAGAACTTGAAACTGCTTTATTGTGTCAAGTTTCAAAGAGCTAGCACAAATCGTGTTTGATTTAGAGTTCCAAATACATGTATCCCTATAGGAGAAAATAGAGTGAAACCTAAAAATGAAAATGGTTACTGCAAACAAACGGTTTAACCTAGAAAAACGAAATTTGGTGTGCCAGTTGGTTTTGATGTACTGATCATTACCTGAAAGAATCATCAAGATTGGTTGAAAAAATGTTTGCTGAGATTTCAGGCAACTCGTAGTTTTTTGGAAGCTTGGCAACCCCTATCCATGAAAGTGATTTTCGCCAGTCTCTGCTTAGGGCTACATCAACAGCAAACAAACCATAGAGATAGAACTTGAAACTGCCTTATTGTGTCAAGTTTCAAAGAGCTAGCACAAACCGTGTTTGATTCATAGTTCCAAATACATGTATCCCTATAGGAGAAAACAGAGTAAAACCTAAAAATGAAAACGGTTACTAAAAACGAACGGTTTAACTTAGGAGAACAAAATTTGGTGAGCCACGTGGTTTTGGTGTACTGATCATTTCCGGAAAGAATCATCAAGATTGGGTGAAAAAATGTTTGCTGAGATTTCAGGAAACTCGTAGTTTTTTGGAAGCTTGGCAACCCCTTTCCATGAAAGTGATGTTCGCCACCCTCTGCTTAGGGCTACATCAACAGCAAACAAACCATAGAGATAGAAATTGAAACTGCTTTATTGTGTCAAGTTTCAAAGAGCTAGCACAAACCGTGTTTGATTTAGAGTTCCAAATACATGTATTCCTAAAGGAGAATACAGAGTGAAACCTAAAAATGAAAACGGTTATCGCAATCCAACGGTTTAACCTAGAAGAACGAAATTTGGTGAGCCTAGTGGTTTTGGTGTACTTATCATTACCTTAAAGAATCATCAAGATTGGGTGAAAAAATGTTGGTTGAGATTTTAGGCTATTCATTCTTTTTTGGAAGCTTGGCAACCCCTTTTCATGAAAGTGATTTTCGCCAGTCTCTGCTTAGGGCTACATCAACAGCAAACAAACCATAGAGATAGAACTTGAAACTGCTTTATTGTGTCAAGTTTCAAAGAGCTAGCACAAATCGTGTTTGATTTAGAGTTCCAAATACATGTATCCCTATAGGAGAAAACAGAGTGAAACATAAAAATGAAAACGGTTACTGCAAACGAATGCTTTAACCTAGAAGAACGAAATTTGGTGAGCCAAGTGGTTTTGGTGTACTGATCATTACCTGAAATAATCATTAAGATTGGGTGAAAAAATGTTTGCTGAGTTTTCAGGGAACTCGTAGTTTTTTTTAAGTTTGGCAACCAGTTTCCATGAAAGTGATTTTCGCCAGTCTCTGCTTAGGGCTAGATCCACAGCAATCAAATCTTAGAGACAGAACTTGAAACTGCTTTATTGTGTCAAGTTTCAAAGAGCTAGCACAAACCGTGTTTGATTTAGAGTTCCAAATACATGTATTCCTATAGGAGAAAACAGAGTGAAACCTAAAAATGAAAACGGTTACTGCAAACGAACGGTTTATCCTAGAAGAACGAAATATGGTGAGCCAAGTGGTTTTGGTGTACTGATCATTACGTGAAAGAATCATCAAGATTGGGTGAAAAAATGTTTGCTGAGATTTCAGGCAACTCGTAGTTTTTTGGAAGCTTGGCAACCCGTTTCGATGAAAGTGATTTTCGCCAGTCTCTGCTTAGGGCTACATCAACAGCAAACAAACCATAAAGATACAACTTGAAACTGCATTATTGTGTCAAGTTTCAAAGAGCTAGCACAAACCGTGTTTGATTTAGAGTTCCAAATACATGTATCCCTATAGGAGAAAACAGAGTGAAACCTAAAAATGAAAACGGTTACTGCAAACGAAAGATTTATCCTAGAAGAACAAAATTTGATGAGCCAAGTGGTTTTGGTGTAGTGATCATTATCTGAAGAAATCATCAATATTGGGTGAAAAAATGTTTGCTGAGATTTCAGGCAACTCGTAGTTTTTTGGAAGCTTGGCAACCTCTTTCCATGAAAGTGATTTTCGCCAGTCTCTGCTTAGGGCTACATCAACAGCAAACAAAGCTTTGAGATAGAACTTGAAACTGCTTTATTGTATCAAGTTTCAAAGAGCTAGCACAAACCGTGTTTGATTTAGAGTTCCAAATACATGTATCCCTGTAGGAGAAAACAGAGTGAAACCTAAAAATGAAAACGGTTAGTGCAAATGAACGGTTTAACCTAGAAGAACGAAATTTGGTGAGCCAAGTGGTTTTGGTGTACTGATCATTACCTGAAAGAATCATCAAGATTGGGTGAAAAAATGTTGGCTGAGATTTCAGGCAACTCGTAGTTTTTTGGGAGCTTGGCAACCCCTTTCCATGAAAGTGATTTTCGCCAGTCTCTGCTTAGGGCTACATCAACAGCAAACAAACCATAGAGATAGAACTTGAAACTGCTTTATTGTGTCAAGTTTAAAAGAGCTAGCACAAATCGTGTTTTATTTAGAGTTCCAAATGCATGTATCCCTATAGGAGAAAACAGAGTGAAACCTAAAAATGAAAACGGTTAGTGCAAATGAACGGTTTAACCTAAAAGAACGAAATTTGGTGAGCCAAGTGGTTTTGGTGTACTCATCATTACCTGAAAGAATCATCAAGTTTGGGTGAAAAAATGTTTGCTGAGATTTCAGGCAACTCGTAGTTTTCGGGAAGCTTGGCAACCCCTTTCCATGAAAATGATTTTCGCCAGTCTCTGCTTAGGGCTACATCAACAGCTTACAAACCATAGAGATAGAACTTGAAACTGCTTTATTGTGTCAAGTTTCAAAGAGCTAGCACAAACCGTGTTTGATTTAGAGTTCCAAATACATGTATCCCTATAGGAGAAAACAGAGTGAAACCTAAAAATGAAAACGGTTACTGCAAATGAACGGTTTAACCTAAAAGAACGAAACTTGGTGAGCCAAGTGGTTTTGGTGTACTGATCATTACCTGAAAGAATCATCAAGATTGGGTGAAAAAAAGGTTGTTGAGATTTCAGGCAACACGTAGTTTTTTGGAAGCTTGGAAACCCCTTTCCATGAAGGTGATTTTCGCCACTCTCTGCTTAGTGCTACATCAACAGCAAACAAACCATAGAGATAGAACTTGAAACTGCTATATTGTGTCAAGTTTCATAGAGCTAGCACAAACCGTGTTTGATTTAGAGTTCCAAATTCATGTGTCCCTATAGGAGAAAACAGAGTGAAACCTAAAAATAAAAACGGTTAGTTCAAACGAACGGTTTAACCTAGAAGAACGAAATTTGGTGAGCCAAGTGGTTTTGGTGTACTGATCATTACCTGAAAGAATCATCAAGATTGGGTGAAAAAATGTTTGCTGCGATTTCAGGCAACTCGTAGTTTTTCGGAAGCTTGGCAACCCCTTTCCATGAAAGTGATTTTCGCCAGTCTGTGCTTAGGGCTACATCAACAGCAAACAAACCATATAGATTGAACTTGAAAGTGCTTTATTGTGTCAAATTTAAAGAGCTAGCACAAACCGTGTTTGATTTAGAGTTCCAAATACAAGTATCCCTATAGGAGAAACAGAGTGAACCTAAAAATGAAACCGGTTACTGCAAACGAACGGTTTAACCTAGAAGAACGAAATTTGGTGAGCCAAGTGGTTTTGGTGTACTGATCATTACCTGAAAGAATCATCAAGATTGGGTGAAAAAATGTTTGCTGAGATTTCAGGCAACTCGTAGTTTTTTGGAAGCTTAGCAACCCCTTTAAGTTAAAGTGATTTTTGCCAATCTCTGCTTAGGGCTACATCAACAGCAAACAAACCATAGAGAGAGAACTTGAAACTGCTTTATTGTGTCAAGTTTTAAAGAGCTAGCACAAACCTTGTTTGATTTAGAGTTCCAAATACATGTATCCCTATAGGAGAAAACAGAGTGAAACCTAAAAATAAAAACGGTTACTTCAAATGAACGGTTTAACCTAGAAGAAGAAAACTTGGTGAGCCAAGTGGTTTTGGTGTACTGATCATTACCTGAAAGAATCATCAAGATTGGGTGAAAAAATGTTTGCTGAGATTTCAGGCAATTCCTAATTTTTGGAAGCTTGGCAAACCCTTTAAATGAAAGTGATTTTCGCCAGTCTCTGCTTAGGGCTACATCAACAGAAAACAAAGCATAGAGATAGAACTTGAAACTGCTTTATTGTGTCAAGTTTCAAAGAGATAGCACAAACCATGTTTGATTTAGATTTCCAAATACATGTATCCGTATAGGAGAAAACGGAGTGAAACCTAAAAATTAAAACGGTTACTACAAACGAACGGTTTAACCTAGAAGAACGAAATTTGGTGAGCCAAGTGGTTTTGGTGAAGTTATTATTACCTGAAAGAATCATCAAGATTGGGTAAAAAAATGTTTGCTTAGATTTCAGGCAACTCGTAGTTTTTTGGAAGCTTGGCAACTTCTTTCCATGAAAGTGATTTTCGCCAGTCTCTGCTTAGGGCTACATCGACAGCAAACAAACCATAGAGATAGACCTTGATACTGCTTTATTGTGTCAAGTTTCAAAGAGCTAGCACAAACCGTGTTTGATTTAGAGTTCCAAATACATGTATCCCTATAGGAGAAAACAGAGTGAAACCTAAAAATGAAAACGGTTACTGCAAACGAACGGTTTAACCTAGAAGAACGAAATTTGGTGAGCCAAGTGTTTTTGGTGTAGTGATCATTACCTGAAAGAATCATCAAGATTGGGTGAAAAAATGTTTGCTGAGATTTCAGGCAACTCCTAATTTTTGGAAGCAGGGCGACCCCTTTAAATGAAAGTGATTTTCGCCAGTCTCTTCTTAGGGCTACATCAACAGCAAACAAAGCATAGAGATAGAACTTGTAACTGCTTTATTGTCTCAAGTTTCAAAGAGATAGCACAAACCGTGTTTGATTTAGAGTTCCAAATACATGTATCCCTATAGGAGAAAACAGAGTGAAACCTAAAAATGAAAACGGTTACTGCAAACGAACGGTTTAACCTAGAAGAACGAAATTTGGTGAGCCAAGTGGTTTTGGTGTACTGATCGTTACCTGAAAGAATCATGAAGATTATGTGAAAAAATGTTGGCTGAGATTTAAGGCAACTCGTAGTTTTTTGGAAGCTTGGCAACCCCTTTCCATGAAAGTGATTTTCGCCATTCTCTGCTTAGGGCTACATCAACAGCAAACCAACCATAGAGATAGAACTTGAAACTGCTTTATTGGGTCAAGTTTCAAAGAGCTAGCACAAATAGTGTTTGATTTAGAGTTCCAAATACATGTATCCCTATAGGAGAAAACAGAGTGAAAGGTAAAAATTAAAACGGTTACTGCAAACGAACGGTTTAACCTAGAAGAACGAAATTTGGTGAGCCAAGTGGTTTTGGTGTACTGATCATTACCTGAAAGAATCATCAAGATTGGGTGAAAAAATATTTGCTGAGATTTCAGAAAACTCCTAATTTTTGGAAGCAGGGCAACCCCTTTAAATGAAAGTGATTTTCGCCAGTCTCTTCTTAGGGCTATATCAACAGCAAACAAAGCATAGAGATAGAACTTGTAACTGATTTATTGTCTCAAGTTTCAAAGAGATAGCACAAACCGTGTTTGATTTAGAGTTCCAAATACATGTATCCCTATAGGAGAAAACAGAGTGAAACCTAAAAATGAAAACGGTTACTGCAAACGAACGGTTTAACCTAGAAGAACGAAATTTGGTGAGCCAAGTGGTTTTGGTGTACTGATCATTACCTGAAAGAATCATCAAGATTGGGTGAAAAAATGTTTGCTGAGATTACAGGCAACTCATAATTTTTTGGAAGCTCTGCAACCCCTTTCCATGAAAGGGATTTTCGCCAGTCTCTGCTTAGTGGTACATCAACAGCAAACAAAGCATAGAGATAGAACTTGAAACTGCTTTATTGTGTCAAGTTTCAAAGAGATAGCACAAACCGTGTTTGATTTAGAGTTCCAAGTACATGTATCCCTATAGGAGAAAACAGAGTGAAACCTAAAAATGAAAACGGTTACTGCAAACGAACGGTTTAACCTAGAAGAACGAAATTTGGTGAGCCAAGTGTTTTTGGTGTACTGATCATTACCTGAAAGAATCATGAAGATTATGTGAAAAAATGTTGGCTGAGATTTAAGGCAACTCGTAGTTTTTTGGAAGCTTGGCAACCCCTTTCCATGAAAGTGATTTTCGCCAGTCTCTGCTTAGGGCTACATCAACAGCAAACCAACCATAGAGATAGAACTTGAAACTGCTTTATTGGGTCAAGTTTCAAAGAGCTAGCACAAACCGTGTTTGATTTAGAGTTCCAAATACATGTATCCCTATAGGAGAAAACAGAGTGAAAGCTAAAAATTAAAACGGTTACTGCAAACGAACGGTTTAACCTAGAAGAACGAAATTTGGTGAGCCAAGTGGTTTTGGTGTACTGATCATTACCTGAAAGAATCATCAAGATTGGGTGAAAAAATGTTGGCTGAGATTTCAGGCAACTCGTAGTTTTTTGGAAGCTTGGCAACCCCTTTCCATGAATGTGATTTTCGCCAGTCTCTGCTTAGGGCTACATCAACAGCAAACAAACCATAGAGACAGAACTTGAAACTGCTTTATTGTGTCAAGTTTCAAAGAGCTAGCACAAACCGTGTTTGATTTAGAGTTCCAAATACATGTATCTCTATAGGAGAAAAAAGAGTGAAACCTAAAAATGAAAAAGGTTACTGCAAACGAATGGTTTATCCTAGAAGAACGAAATTTGGTGAGCCAAGTGGTTTTGGTGTACTGATCATTACCTAAAAGAATCATCAAGTTTGGGTGAAAAAATGTTTGCTGAGATTTCAGATAACTCGTACTTTTTTGGAAGCTTGGCAACCCCTTTCCATGAAA
Organism: Ictidomys tridecemlineatus; assembly: GCF_052094955.1. Lineage (NCBI taxonomy): Eukaryota > Metazoa > Chordata > Mammalia > Rodentia > Sciuridae > Ictidomys > Ictidomys tridecemlineatus. The sequence goes on along the minus strand of NW_027523437.1, from coordinate 29,733 downwards.
GTGATTTTCGCCACTCTCTGCTTAGGGCTACTACAACTGCAAACAAACCATAGAGATAGAACTTGAAACTGCTTTATTGTGTCAAGTTTCAAAGAGCTAGCACAAACCGTGTTTGACTGAGAGTTCCAAATACATGTATCCCTATAGGAGAAAACAGAGTGAAACCTAAAAATGAAAACGGTTACTGCAAACGAACGGTTTAACCTAGAAAACGAAATTGGGTGAGCCAAGTGGTTTTGGTATACTGATCATTATCTGAAAGAATCATCAAGATTGGGTGAAAAAATGTTTGCTGAGATTTCAGGCAACTCGTAGTTTTTTGAAAGCTTGGCAACCCCTTTCCATGAAAGTGATTTTCACCAGTCTCTGCTTAGGGCTACATCAACAGCAAACAAACCATAGAGATAGAACTTGAAACTGCTTTATTGTGTCAAGTTTCAAAGAGCTAGCACAAACCGTGTTTGATTTAGAGTTCCAAATACATGTATCCCTAATGGAGAAAACAGAGTAAACCTAAAAATGAAAAGGGTTACTGCAATGAAACGTTTTAACCTAGAAGAACGAAATTTGGTGAGCCAAGTGGTTTTGGTGTACTTATCATTACTTGAAAGAATCATCAAGATTGGAATGCCGAAGTCTGGCTTGGCACAAATCAGGAGCCACTTGTCAAAAAGAAACTAACTTTATTTTTAGAACTACAAACGCCAAACAAAACAGCTCCAGGGAAAAACCCTCAGAGCCCAACTGCCACCACCGGCTTCCACAAGCCTCTCTCCCCCACACCAGCCTCTCAACCTCCCACAATCCTCCTCCTCTTGAGGCTGATTGGCTGGGTTGCGTGGGCAGAGCCAAAGAAGTCACCCAATGAGCAGCTCCGTGGAGGAGCCAATCAGCTAGATGTTGCTGGGGCAGCTGTGAGCCAATCATCAGCTGGCAGTCTGAAGGGCAGGGAAACAGCCCAATGAACATCACCGCAGAGGAGCCAATCAGCTAGATGTTGCTGGGGCAGTCTGAAGCTTGCTGGCAGCTGGAAGTTTGCTGGGGCCCCTTTGGCTGTGGCTCTCAACATCTCCCCCTCTCTGTTTAAACAACAAGCATGTGGCTTATGGACCGTGCCTGCCTTAGGTTGTCCAATACATATGGTCCTTACCCGTCTTCGGATGAGCTGACCTCAGGGCGTCAGCCTCCTGTCTTAGGTTGGTACCATTGTAATTGGATCTTACCCGTCATTGACTACCGGTCCAGTATACAGCCACACCTGTGGAGAGGTCTCAGCGGGGGGGGGGGGGTGAGGTTCTTTGCCTCACCTCTGTTGACCCTCAAATTTTAGCTGAATGATCATGACAAGCAGAAGGGAGGAAGATATACCAAGTCAATTGACGGCTCCTTTTGGGAAAATTGTACCACCGATGATATCATCAGCAAAAATACCCCAACACTACCACAAGTCGCTGCACCAACAGATAGTTCACAATGCATATAAGTGACACATAGTTCTGTAAGCAGTTCAGTGCAAGTCCTGTAAGCAGTTCAGTGATGGCTATTGCAGAAACTGTAGATTAGTTTTATCTTTGTCTTCACCGGCACAGGGATGAAGATAGGAATTCTGGCAATAATGACTAAAGAAAAAATTAGGTAACATTCCAGAAGACACTAAAAGAAAACAATTTTCTTAATAATTTATATTATCTTCATCGGCACTGGGATGAAGATAGAAATTCTGGCAATAATGGCTAAAGAAAAAATTAGGTAACATTCCAGAAGACACTAAAAGAAAACAATTTTCTTAACAATTTATATTATCTTCATCTGAAGATAGAAATTCTGGCAATAATGGCTAAAGAAAAAATTAGGTAACATTTCAGAAGGCACTAAAAGAAAACAATTTTCTTAACAATTTACATTATAGTGAAGAGAATTATTAAATATAATGAAAACGAAAGGTGAGAGTAAACAAACAGATCTGTTAACCTCCTTTTTTGTTTACATATTAAAACAATTCTTAACAGTTATTTACCCAATTTAAATTAAACCATTTAAATCACGTGAATAAAAAAAAAATATTTGGATCCATCTTTTCATGAGCGCTCATCATATATGATATATAGAAATATGTACATTGGACATACGTACATTCAAACATATAACACAAAACACAAGTGTGCACACATAATATAATACATACAACACATAACACAATAGTAAAGGCCTTATAACTTTTTACAGGTAAAATCTCTATTGCAATGTTTAAAAACTCTATAGTCAAAAAAAAAAAAAAAAATAGAACTGATCAGCAAAACATTAACCTAGGTCTGTATGAGCTCAAAAAAATAAAATAGAACTTCATGATATGGGAAAGGGCAATAATAAAATAGATATTGAAAAAAGCATCCTGGTTCTGTCGCAGATGTAAGGATAGCCAAATTGGAGTTTTGGATATCAGCTATTATGGATTTGAGCTAAATCATCTTCTTTTTGGTCTGTAGAAATCGCTTTAGTTAATCTCTCTGGAATCCAAATCGGCTGCTGTTCTCTCTGTGGAAACACAAAAACAGACCCCCGACTCCAGACAATCACTGGGTCAGGATTTTAGTTAATCTCTCCGGAATCCAAATCAGCTGCTGTTCTCCCTGTGGAAACACACAAACAGGCCCCCGACTCCAGACAATCACTGGGTCAGAACCTTGGTTAATCTCTCTGAAATCCAAATCGGCTGCTGTTCTGGGTCAGAACCTTGGTTAATCTCTCTGGAATCCAAATCGGCTGCTGTTCTTCCTGTGGAAACACACAAACAGACCCTCGATTCCAGACAATTACTGGGTCAGGACCTTTCCATTGTCCTGTTAGAATATCTTTCCAAAGTACCTTGGGCTTATGTACATTTTTTGGACACATATGCCTTTCTGCAGCACTAAGTCCTGATGAATCCAAATTTAAAAAGTTTAGAGTAAAAAGCGTTATTTTAAGTTTATCTTTGGGGAATATATACCCCTTCCCAATTCCATCTTTTTGCTTTAATAAGTACATTTTAATAGTTTGATGAGCTCTTTCAACTATGCCTTGACCCTGTGGATTGTATGGGATTCCTGTTATATGAGTAATGCCAAATGATGAGCAAAATTGTTTAAAAGAAGTAGACGTATAACCAGGGGCATTATCTGTTTTTAACTGTTTTGGAATGCCCACAGTGGCAAAATTTTGTAAGCAATGAGCTATAACATCTTTAGTTTTTTCGCCGGCATGAAGGGAGCCCATCAAAAATCCAGAAGAAGTATCAATTGTAACATGCAAATATTTTAATTTTCCAAATTCTGGCAAGTGTGTGACGTCCATCTGCCAAATATGGTTAGGCATCAATCCTCTAGGATTGACTCCAAGATTAACTTGTGGTAAAAAGGTCACACAATTTTGACATTGTTTTATTATTTGTCTAGCTTGTTCCTTAGTTATTTTAAAACGCTTTTGTAAAGTATTAGCATTGACATGGAATCTTTCATGAAAATTTATAGCTTCTTCTAGTACAGAGAAAATATGTATGTCACGTGTAGTTTTATCTGCTAAATCATTGCCTAAACTAAGGGCTCCAGGCAATCCTGTATGTGCCCTGATATGTCCTATAAAGAATGGATCTTTTCTGTCCCAGATTAAACTTTGTATAGTGGAAAACAAAGAGAAAACAGTAGAAGAAGGGGAAATTCTACCAGCATCTTCAAGGGACACTATAGCATTAACTATATACTGGCTATCAGAAAATAAATTAAATACAGAATCTTTAAACATCACAAAAGTTTGTAATACTGCATTAAGCTCTACCTTTTGAGCTGATTGTTTGGGTACTAAAAATGTAAAAGTTTGATCAGGTGTAACTATTGCTGCTGTACCATTATTTGACCCATCAGTGAATATATTTGGAGCATTCATGATAGGTGTTTTTCTTGTCATTTTTGGAAAAATTACAGGATGCAATGACCAAAAAGACAATAAAGGATTAGATGGTAAGTGGTTATCAAATGAAACATTAGATTTGCACATTATTATTGCCCAAGTATTTAACTCATTAGCTAATTCATCAATTTGATTCATAGTATATGGAGTAATAATTTTATGGGGAGAAATTCCAAACACTGCCTTTGCTGTTTTTATTCCTTTGAGTATTAATTGTCCTACAGCCTCAGGATATCTAGTAAGAATAGTGTTAGGAGAATAAGATAAATGTATCCATAATAATGGACCTTCTTGCCAAAATACTCCTGTAGGAATATTTTTTGTTGGTAATACAATAAATAATAAAGGCAAACTTATATCAATTCTATCCAAATGCATATTTTCCATATATGTTTCAATGATTTTTAATGCCTTTCTTGCTTCAGGCGTTAACATTCGGGGTGAATTTGGATCTGATGGACCTTTTAGGATATCAAATAAAGGTCCCAATTCTCCTGTTGGAATACCTAGATAAGGCCTTATCCAATTTATGTCTCCTAATAACTTTTGAAAGTCATTAAGTGATTTGAGTTGATCTACTCGTATTTGAATTTTTGGTGGACGGACCATGGTTGAGGATAATAGAACTCCTAAATAATTAATTGGAAAATTTAATTGCACTTTATCTATTGCTATCTCTAGATTATAATTTTTTAATAAGTTTGTAAGTGTGGCATAACATTCTAGCAATGTGTTTTTAGCTTTGTGTGCCAATAACACATCATCCATATAGTGAAATATTTGTAGTTCAGGATTTTGATTTCTAAGTGGCTGGATTACTTTGTTAACATAAATTTGACACATAGTTGGGCTGTTAGCCATCCCTTGAGGGAGTACTTTCCATTCATATCTCTGATCAGGACCTTCATGATTTAGTGCAGGGATAGTAAATGCAAAACGTGGACTATCCTCAGGATGAATTGGAATTGAAAAAAAACAATCTTTAATATCTATAACTAAAACATACCAAGTTTTTGGCAAAGCAGACAATTGAGGAATCCCCGATTGAGCAGGTCCCATAATGACCATTTCATTGTTAATGGCTCTTAAATCTTGCAGTAATCTCCATTTACCAGATTTCTTTTTGATGACAAAAATGGGAGTATTATGGGGAGATACAGAAGGTTGTATATGTCCTTCCGCTAATTGTTGTTTGACCAGATCATGGGCTACTTGTGTCTTTTCTTTAGTCAAGGGCCACTGAGGAACCCATACTGGTCTTTCTGATTTCCATGTAATTTTTATTGTCTCAGTGGCCCTTTGTGAAAATCCAACCCATGTCTGTCTGTTCCTTGATCTATTTGTATTGGTGCTGCTATACATTGTTCTTGTCTTTCTAATCTTTTTCCTTTCCTAAAACCTTGTCTAGCCATAATAGTGGGTGCATTTTGATTGATATTATTTGTTAATGTCAAACCTAATTGATCTAAGACATCTCGTCCCCATAAATTTACGGGAAGATGATCCAATACATATGGCTGTATAGTTCCTTCACATCCTTCAGGATCCTTCCAATCTAATAGCATTGCACTTCTATCGGGATTAGTCGCCACTCCTAGGCCTCGAAGCGATTGAGTGGCTTGTTGTAATGGCCAATGTTTTGGCCATTCTTGACGAGAGATGATGCTAAGATCTGCACCTGTATCCAGTAGCCCATTAAATTCATGTCCTTGAATATTTAGTTTTAGCATGGGGCGAGAATCTAAATTTAAAGAAAGCATAGCCCAATCTACACCTGTGGAGCCTAATCCCTTGGAACCTCTTTCTACAACATGACTGGAAAATTTATCATGTAGGCTTGGTATTATTAGTAACTGTGCTATTCTATCTCCTGGTGAAATTACTGATATACCCTTTGGAGAACTGGCTATAATTTTTATTTCACCTTCATAATTGGAATCAATTACCCCAGGACTTATCAAAAGTCCTTTTAGAGTAGAAGAGCTGCGTCCCAATAATAAGCCTACTGTTCCTTTGGGAAGAGGTCCTTTTACCCCTGTGGGAATGATTTGAACTCCCATCTCTGGAGTTAGTACTGATTTGGTGGAGGCGCAGATGTCCAACCCTGCGCTCCCTCTGGTTTGTCTGATGAGGGATCTGATGTGCTGGGCACTACCCTGATGGGGTTGCTGGGGTTGCTGGGTTCCTCCAGTGCTCCGTATATTTGTGGTTTGGGGCCCCGGAGCATTGGGGCCCCCTGTCCATTTTTTGGCAACGGAGCCCGATGCCTTTGTCCACGATATTGTGGATAAACACCTTGTCCTTGTTCGTTTTTTGATAATGGAGTACCCTCTATGGTGGTTTGAGGATGGTATTCATTAGCCCAATATAATGGAGTACCCTCTATGGTGGTTTGAGAACGGCATTCATTAGCCCAATGTCTCCCTCTACGGCATCGTGGGCAAATACCCGGTATTCTACTTGTTTGATACCTAGTTTTGTTAAACCCTCCTCCTATGGGGCAATTCCTTTTAAAATGTCCTGTTTGTTGACAATTGTAGCATGTTCTTGGCCTGGCATCTAAAGCCTGTTTTACTGCAGCTGCCACAATTTGCCCTTGTTCATTAATGTCTCTGGCATCTAAAACCTGTTTTACTGCAGCTGCCACAATTTGCCCTTGTTCATTAATGTCTCTGGCATCTAAAGCCTGTTTTACTGCAGCTGCCACAATTTGCCCTTGTTCATTAATGTCTCTGGCATCTAAAGCTTGTTTTACTGCAGCTGCCACAATTTGCCCTTGTTCATTAATGTCTCTACATAATTTAATATATGTGTTTAAATCTTCATGTTTCCATGGTCTAATGATATCTCTACACCAACGATTCGCTTGGTCATAAGCCAGTTGTTTTATAAATGGCATTGCTTGTTCTGTATTCCCAAAAACTCTGGTAGCTGTTTGAATAAGCCTATCTACAAATTCAGCGTAAGGTTCATTAGCTCCTTGTATTATCTTAGATAATTGACCTTGTAAACCTCCAGGTTCTTGTAAAGACTTCCATGCCCTAACTGCATCTACAGCAATTTGTAAATATACACCAGGATCATATGCAAGTTGTTGCTGCCGATCCTCATAAGGTCCCTTTCCTAACAACATATCTAGATTTCTCTGAGGATAACCAGCTGCTGCATTTCGACTAGCCGTCTCCTTGCAAAATTCCTCATTGGCAACCTTCCATAACAGGTATTGTCCTCCATTTAGCACAGCTTTACACAAACTAGCCCAATCTGCTGGCGTCATGCTTAAGTTGGTAATGGATTCGACCAAGCTTACAGTGAAGGGTGCTTGAGGACCATAGGTTGCTACAGCCTCTTTTAGCTCCTTCACTGATTTGAAATTTAAACCCTGGTAAGTTCGCTGCCCTCCTACCTCAAATACAGGGCATACTTGAGATCCTGTCTCAGGATCCCAACTATCAACTGCGGGGGTTGGGAGTCTCTTAGCATATGGAGGTGGTGCTGTTGATTGGACACTTATGCCCTCTGGTGATAGAGTGCTGTTAGTAGCAGTCTCCTGTAGAGGTGGCGCTGTTGGTTGAACACTTACGCCCTCTGGTGATAGAATGCTGTTAGTAGCAGTCTCCTGTAGAGGCGGTGCTGTTGGTTGGACACTTACGCTCTCTAACAAAAGGGTCTTATTAGCAGTCACCTGTTTTAACTTTTCCCCTGATAGATTTTTCTGCTCTAAACTTCCTTCCTCTGTCTCACTATCTCGAAAGACCTTCTCTTTTACTTGAATCTTTTCCTCTTTCTGACTAGCTCGAGCTTTTACTTGAATCTTTTCCTCTGTCTGACTAACTTGAGAGACTTCCTCTTCTACTTGAATCAATATGTCTTCTTCTTCCTCTACCTCTGTCTGAACTGAAGGCTTTGGACTAAGCAAACTAGATACCAACGTCCACAATGACAATGTGCCAACTGGCAGAGTCCCTGGGCTGTTCTTTTCTATTCTTTTTAAATCTTCACCATGATGGTTCCATTGTGATATATCTAACAACTCCTCCTTAAAAAGCCATGGGCTATATTCTTGTATTATATCAACATATGCCCTGACTGCTCTTGATTTTACTGGGAAGCTTCCTTCCTTTAACAATTTACTTAACAGTCTTTCGGTTTGTTTTTTACTAATTGCTGATCCCGTATTTCTACTATAATACAACCCAGCAAGATAACAGCAAATAAAACCGAGACAGAATCCAATAAAAAGGGAACCACACAAAATCATTATAACAGCCTTTCTATCCTCCTGACATATGTATCCGTCCTTTCTCCCTATCTGTTCCTCAAACGCAAATAGTTTTTCCTCAGATGTGAGTGGTTTTTCTTCCCTCTTACTCATCTCCAGGGACAGGAAAGTTAAAACAAAAACGAAGCAAAACAAAAGAGGAGACTTAGAATGGCTCCCCATCCTCTCGCCCTGCCCTCAGGGGCGAGCAGTTTACTTACCCTCAGTTGCTCCCCGTGCGAGCCACCAAATGCCGAAGTCTGGCTTGGCACAAATCAGGAGCCACTTGTCAAAAAGAAACTAACTTTATTTTTAGAACTACAAACGCCAAACAAAACAGCTCCAGGGAAAAACCCTCAGAGCCCAACTGCCACCACCGGCTTCCACAAGCCTCTCTCCCCCACACCAGCCTCTCAACCTCCCACAATCCTCCTCCTCTTGAGGCTGATTGGCTGGGTTGCGTGGGCAGAGCCAAAGAAGTCACCCAATGAGCAGCTCCGTGGAGGAGCCAATCAGCTAGATGTTGCTGGGGCAGCTGTGAGCCAATCATCAGCTGGCAGTCTGAAGGGCAGGGAAACAGCCCAATGAACATCACCGCAGAGGAGCCAATCAGCTAGATGTTGCTGGGGCAGTCTGAAGCTTGCTGGCAGCTGGAAGTTTGCTGGGGCCCCTTTGGCTGTGGCTCTCAACAATCAAGATTGGGTGAAAAAATGTTTGCTGAGATTTCAGGCAACTCCTAATTTTTGGAAGCTGGGCAACCCCTTTCCATGAAAGGGATTTTCGCCAGTCTCTGCTTAGGGCTACATCAACAGCAAACAAAGCATAGAGATAGAAATTGAAACTGCTTTATTGTGTCAAGTTTCAAAGAGATAGCACAAACCGTGTTTGATTTAGAGTTCCAAATACATGTATCCCTATAGGAGAAAACAGAGTGAAAGCTAAAAATTAAAACGGTTACTGCAAACGAACGGTTTAACCTAGAAGAACGAAATTTGGTGAGCCAAGTTGTTTTGGTGTACTGATCATTACCTGAAAGAATCATCAAGATTGGGTGAAAAAATGTTTGCTGAGATTACAGGCAACTCATAGTTTTTTGGAAGCTCTGCAACCCCTTTCGATGAAAGGGATTTTCGCCAGTCTCTGCTTAGGGTTACATCAACAGCAAACCAACCATAGAGATTGAACTTGAAACTGCTTTATTGGGTCAAGTTTCAAAGAGCTAGCACAAACCGTGTTTGATTTAGAGTTCCAAATACATGTATCCCTATAGGAGAAAACAGAGTGAAACCTAAAAATGAAACCGGTTACTGCAAACGAACGGTTTAAACTAGAAGAACGAAATTTGGTGAGCCAAGTAGTTTTGGTGTACTGATCATTATCTGAAAGAATCATGAAGATTGGGTGATAAAATGTTTGCTGAGATTTCAGGCAACTCGTAGTTTTTTGGAAGCTTGGCAACCCCTTTCCATGAATGTGATTTTCGCCAGTCTCTGCTTAGGGCTACATCAACAGCAAACAAACCATAGAGATAGAACTTGAAACTGCTTTATTGTGTCAAGTTTCAAAGAGCTAGCACAAACCGTGTTTGATTTAGAGTTCCAAATACATGTATCTCTATAGGAGAAAAAAGAGTGAAACCTAAAAATGAAAAAGGTTACTGCAAACGAATGGTTTATCCTAGAAGAACGAAATTTGGTGAGCCAAGTGGTTTTGGTGTACTGATCATTACCTAAAAGAATCATCAAGATTGGGTGAAAAAATGTTTGCTGAGATTTCAGAAAACTCGTACTTTTTTGGAAGCTTGGCAACCCCTTACCATGAAAGTGATTTTCGCAACTCTCTGCTTAGGGCTACAACAACAGCAAACACACCATAGAGATAGAACTTGAAACTGCTTTATTGTGTCAAGTTTCAAAGAGCTAGCACAAACCGTGTTTGATTGAGAGTTCCAAATACATGTATCCCTGTAGGAGAAAACAGAGTGAAACCTAAAAATGAAAACGGTTACTGCAAACGAACGGTTCAACCTAGAAGAACGAAATTGGGTGAGCCAAGTGGTTTTGGTATACTGATCATTACCTGAAAGAATCATCAAGATTGGGTGAAAAAATGTTTGCTGAGATTTCAGGCAACTCGTAGTTTTTTGAAAGCTTGGCAACCCCTTTCCATGAAAGTGATTTTCACCAGTCTCTGCTTAGGGCTACATCAACAGCAAACAAACCATAGAGATAGAACTTGAAACTGCTTTATTGGGTCAAGTTTTAAAGAGCTAGCACAAACCGTGTTTGATTTAGAGTTCCAAATACATGTGTCCCTATAGGAGAAAACAGAGTGAAAGCTAAAAATTAAAACGGTTACTGCAAACGAACGGTTTAACCTAGAAGAACGAAATTTGGTGAGCCAAGTGGATTTGGTGTACTGATCATTACCTGAAAGAATCATCAAGATTGGGTGAAAAAATGTTTGCTGAGATTACAGGCAACTCATAGTTTTTTGGAAGCTCTGCAACCCCTTTCCATGAAAGGGATTTTCGCCAGTCTCTGCTTAGGGCTACATCAACAGCAAACCAACCATAGAGATAGAACTTGAAACTGCTTTATTGGGTCAAGTTTCAAAGAGCTAGCACAAACCGTGTTTGATTTAGAGTTCCAAATACATGTATCCCTATAGGAGAAAACAGAGTGAAAGCTAAAAATTAAAACGGTTTCTGCAAACGAACGGTTTAACCTAGAAGAACGAAATTTGGTGAGCCAAGTAGTTTTGGTGTACTGATCATTACCTGAAAGAATCATAAAGATTGGTTGAAAAAATGTTTGCTGAGATTTCAGGCAACTCATAGTTTTTTGGAAGCTTGGCAACCCCTTTCCATGAATGTGATTTTCGCCAGTCTCTGCTTAGGGCTACATCAACAGCAAACCAACCATAGAGATAGAACTTGAAACTGCTTTATTGTGTCAAGTTTCAAAGAGCTAGCACAAACCGTGTTTGATTTAGAGTTCCAAATACATGTATCTCTATAGGAGAAAAAAGAGTGAAACCTAAAAATGAAAAAGGTTACTGCAAACGAATGGTTTATGCTAGAAGAACGAAATTTGGTGAGCCAAGTGGTTTTGGTGTACTGATCATTACTTAAAAGAATCATCAAGATTGGGTGAAAAAATATTTGCTGAGATTTCAGAAAACTCGTACTTTTTTGGAAGCTTGGCAACCCCTTTCCATGAAAGTGATTTTCGCCACTCTCTGCTTAGGGCTACAACAACAGCAAACAAACCATAGAGATAGAACTTGAACCTGCTTTATTATGTCAAGTTTCAAAGAGCTAGCACAAACCGTGTTTGATTTAGTGTTCCAAATACATGTATCCCTGTAGGAGAAAACAGAGTGAAACCTAAAAATGAAAATGGTTACTACAAAACAACGGTTTAACCTAGAAACGAAATTTGGTGAGCCAAGTGGTTTTGGTGTACAGATCATTACCTGAAAGAATCATCAAGATTGGGTGAAAAAAATGTTGGCTGAGATTTCAGGAAAGTCGTAGTTTTTTGGAAGCTTGGCAAAAACTTTCCATGAAAGTGATTTTCGCCAGTCTCTTCTTAGGGCTACATCAACAGCAAACAAACCATAGAGATAGAATTTGAAACTTCTTTATTGTGTCAATTTTCAAAAAACTAGCACAAACCGTGTTTGATTTAGAGTTCCAAATACATGTATCCCTATAGGAGAAAACAGAGTGAAACCTAAAAATGAAAAAGGTTACTACAAAAGAACTGTTTAACCTAGAAGAACGAAATTTGGTGAGCCAAGTGGTTTTGGTGTACTGATGATTACCTGAAAGAATCATCAAGATTGGGTGAAAAAATGTTGGCTGAGATTTCAGGCAACTGGTAGTTTTTTGGTAGCTTGGCAACCCCTTTTCATGAAAGTGATTTTCGCCACTCTCTGTTTAGGGCTACAACAACAGCAAACAAACCATAGAGATAGAACTTGAAACTCTTTATTGTGTGAAGTTTCAAAGAGCTAGCACAAACCGTGTTTGATTTAGAGTTCCAAATACATGTATCCCTATAGGAGAAAACAGAGTGAAACCTAAAAATGAAAACGGTTACTGCAAACGAACGGTTTAACCTAGAAAAAGGAAATTTGGTGAGCCAAGTGGTTTTGGTGTACTGATCATGACCTGAAAGAATCATCAAGATTGGGTGAAAAAATGTTGGCTGAGATTTCAGGCAACTGGTAGTTTTTTGGAAGCTTGGCAACCCCTTTTCATGAAAGTGATTTTCGCCACTCTCTGCTTAGGGCTACAACAACAGCAAACAAACCATAGAGATAGAACTTGAAACTGCTTTATTGTGTCAAGTTTCAAAGAGCTAGCACAAACCGTGTTTGATTTAGAGTTCCAAATACATGTATCCCTATAGGAGAAAACAGAGTGAAACCTAAAAATGAAAACGGTTACTGCAAACGAACGGTTTAACCTAGAAGAACGAAATTTGGTGAGCCAAGTGGTTTTGTTGTACTGATCATTATCTGAAAGAATCATCAAGATTGGGTGAAAAAATGTTGGCTGAGATTTCAGGCAACTTGTAGTTTTTTGGAAGCTTGGCAACCCCTTTCCATGAAAGTGATTTTCGCAGGCTCTGCTTAGGGCTACATCAACAGCAAACAAACCATAGAAATAGAACTTGAAACTGCTTTATTTTGTCAAGTTTCAAAGTGCGAGCACAAACCGTGTTTGATTTAGAGTTCCAAATACATGTATCCCTATAGGAGAAAACAGAGTGAAACCTAAAAATGAAAACGGTTACTACAAAATAACGGTTTAAAATAGAAGAACGAAATTTGGTGAGCCAAGTGGTTTTGGTTTACTGATCATTACCTGAAAGAATCATCAAGATTGGGTGAAAAAATGTTGGCTGAGATTTCAGGCAACTCCTAGTTTTTTGGAAGCTTGGCAACCCCTTTTCATGAAAGTGATTTTCGCCAGTCTCTGCTTAGGGCTACATTAACAGCAAACAAACCATAGAGATAGAACTTGAAACTGCTTTATTGTGTCAAGTTTCAAAGTGCTAGCACAAACCGTGTTTGATTCAGAGTTCCAAATACATGTATCCCTATTGGAGAAAACAGAGTGAAACCTAAAAATGAAAACGGTTACTGCAAACGAACGGTTTAACCTAGAAGAACGAAATTTGGTGAGCCAAGTGGTTTTGGTGTACTGATCATGACCTGAAAGAATCATCAAGATTGGGTGAAAAAATGTTCGCTGAGATTTCAGGCACTCGTAGTTTTTTGGAAGCTTGGCAACCCCTTTCCATGAAAGTGATTTTCGCCACTCTCTGCTTAGGGCTACATCAACAGCAAACAAACTATAGAGATAGAACTTGAGACTGCTTTATTGTGTCAAGTTTCAAAGAGCTAGCACCAACCGTGTTTGATTTAGAGTTCCAAATACATGTATCCCTATAGGAGAAAACAGAGTGAAACCTAAAAATGAAAACGGTTACTGCAAACGAACGGTTTAACCTAGAAGAACGAAATTTGGTGAGCCAAGTGGTTTTGGTGTACTGATCATGACCTGAAAGAATCATCAAGATTGGGTGAAAAAATGTTGGCTGAGATTTCAGACAACTGGTAGTTTTTTGGAAGCTTGGCAACCCCTTTTCATGAAAGTGATTTTCGCCACTCTCTGCTTAGGGCTACAACAACAGCAAACAAACCATAGACATAGAACTTGAAACTGCTTTATTGTGTCATGTTTCAAAGAGCTAGCAGAAACCGTGTTTGATTTAGAGTTCCAATTACATGTATCCCTATAGGAGAAAAGAGAGTGAAACCTAAAAATTAAAACGGTTACTGCAAACGAACGGTTTAACCTAGAAGAACGAAATTTGGTGAGCCAAGTGGTTTTGGTGTACTGATCATTATCTGAAAGAATCATCAAGATTGGGTGAAAAAATGTTGGCTGAGATTTAAGGCAACTTGTAGTTTTTTGGAAGCTTGGCAACCCCTTTCCATGAAAGTGATTTTCGCCAGTCTCTGCTTAGGGCTACATCAACAGCAAACAAACCATAGGGATAGAACTTGAAACTGCTTTATTGTGTCAAGTTTCAAAGTGCGAGCACAAACCGTGTTTGATTTAGAGTTCCAAATACATGTATCCCTATAGGAGAAAACAGAGTGAAACCTAAAAATGAAAAAGGTTACTACAAAAGAACGTTTTAACCTAGAAGAACGAAATTTGGTGAGCCAAGTGGTTTTGGTGAACTGATCATTACCTGAAAGAATCATCAAGATTGGGTGAAAAAATGTTGGCTGAGATTTCAGGCAACTGGTAGTTTTTTAGAAGCTTGGCAACCCCTTTCCATGAAAGTGATTTTCGCCACTCTCTGCTTAGGGCTACATCAACAGCAAACAAACCATACAGATAGAACTTGAGACTGCTTTATTGTGTCAAGTTTCAAAGAGCTAGCACAAACCGTGTTTGATTTAGAGTTCCAAATACATGTATCCCTATAGGAGAAAACAGAGTGAAACCTAAAAATGAAAACGGTTACTGCAAACGAACGGTTTAACCTGGAAGAACGAAATTTGGTGATCCAAGTGGTTTTGGTGTACTGATCATTATCTGAAAGAATCATCAAGATTTGGTGAAAAAATGTTGGCTGAGATTTCAGGCAACTTGTAGTTTTTTGGATGCTTGGCAACCCCTTTCCATGAAAGTGATTTTCACCAGTCTCTGTTTAGGCCTACATCAACAGCAAACAAACCGTAGAGATAGAACTTGAAACTGCTTTATTGTGTCAAGTATCAAAGAGCTAGCACCAAACCGTGTTTGATTTAGAGTTCCAAATACATGTATCCCTATAGGAGAAAACAGAGTAAAACCTAAAAATGGAAACGGTTACTACAAAAGAACGGTTTAACCTAGAAGAACGAAATTTGGTGAGCCAAGTGGTTTTGGTGTACTGATCATTACCTGAAAGAATCATCAAGATTGGGTGAAAAAATCTGGGCTGAAATTTCAGGAAACTCGTAGTTTTTTGGAAGCTTGGCAACAACTTTCCATGAAAGTGATTTTCGCCAGTCTCTTCTTAGGGCTACATCAACAGCAAACAAACCATAGAGATAGAATTTGAAACTTCTTTATTGTGTCAAGTTTCAAAACACTAGCACAAACCGTGTTTGATTTAGAGTTCCAAATACATGTATCCCTATAGGAGAAAACAGAGTGAAACCTAAAAATGAAAAAGGTTACTACAAAAGAACTGTTTAACCTAGAAGAACGAAATTTGGTGAGCCAAGTGGTTTTGGTGTACTGATCATTACCTGAAAGAATCATCAAGATTGGGTGAAAAAATGTTGGCTGAGATTTCAGGCAACTGGTAGTTTTTTGGAAGCTTGGCAACCCCTTTTCATGAAAGTGATTTTCGCCACTCTCTGTTTAGGGCTACAACAACAGCAAACAAACCATAGAGATAGAACTTGAAACTCTTTATTGTGTGAAGTTTCAAAGAGCTAGCACAAACCGTGTTTGATTTAGAGTTCCAAATACATGTATCCCTATAGGAGAAAACAGAGTGAAACCTAAAAATGAAAACGGTTACTGCAAACGAACGGTTTAACCTAGAAAAAGGAAATTTGGTGAGCCAAGTGGTTTTGGTGTACTGATCATGACCTGAAAGAATCATCAAGATTGGGTGAAAAAATGTTGGCTGAGATTTCAGGCAACTGGTAGTTTTTTGGAAGCTTGGCAACCCCTTTTCATGAAAGTGATTTTCGCCACTCTCTGCTTAGGGCTACAACAACAGCCAAACAAACCATAGAGATAGAACTTGAAACTGCTTTATTGTGTCAAGTTTCAAAGAGCTAGCACAAACCGTGTTTGATTTAGAGTTCCAAATACATGTATCCCTATAGGAGAAAATAGAGTGAAACCTAAAAATGAAAACGGTTACTGCAAACGAACGGTTTAACCTAGAAGAACGAAATTTGGTGAGCCAAGTGGTTTTGTTGTACTGATCATTATCTGCAAGAATCATCAAGATTGGGTGAAAAAATGTTGGCTGATATTTCAGGCAACTTGTAGTTTTTTGGAAGCTTGGCAACCCCTTTCCATGAAAGTGATTTTCGCCAGTCTCTGCTTAGGGCTACATCAACAGCAAACAAACCATAGAAATAGAACTTGAAACTGCTTTATTGTGTCAAGTTTCAAAGTGCGAGCACAAACCGTGTTTGATTTAGAGTTCCAAATACATGTATCCCTATAGGAGAAAACAGAGTGAAACCTAAAAATGAAAACGGTTACTACAAAAGAACGGTTTAAAATAGAAGAACGAAATTTGGTGAGCCAAGTGGTTTTGGTTTACTGATCATTACCTGAAAGAATCATCAAGATTGGGTGAAAAAATGTTGGCTGAGATTTCAGGCAACTCATAGTTTTTTGGAAGCTTGGCAACCCCTTTTCATGAAAGTGATTTTCGCCAGTCTCTGCTTAGGGCTACATTAACAGCAAACAAACCATAGAGATAGAACTTGAAACTGCTTTATTGTGTCAAGTTTCAAAGTGCTAGCACAAACCATGTTTGATTCAGAGTTCCAAATACATGTATCCCTATTGGAGAAAACAGAGTGAAACCTAAAAATGAAAACGGTTACTGCAAACGAACGGTTTAACCTAGAAGAACGAAATTTGGTGAGCCAAGTGGTTTTGGTGTACTGATCATGACCTGAAAGAATCATCAAGATTGGGTGAAAAAATGTTCGCTGAGATTTCAGGCAACTCGTAGTTTTTTGGAAGCTTGGCAACCCCTTTCCATGAAAGTGATTTTCGCCACTCTCTGCTTAGGGCTACATCAACAGCAAACAAACTATAGAGATAGAACTGGAGACTGCTTTATTGTGTCAAGTTTCAAAGAGCTAGCACCAACCGTGTTTGATTTAGAGTTCCAAATACATGTATCCCTATAGGAGAAAACAGAGTGAAACCTAAAAATGAAAACGGTTACTGCAAACGAACGGTTTAACCTAGAAGAACGAAATTTGGTGAGCCAAGTGGTTTTGGTGTACTGATCATGACCTGAAAGAATCATCAAGATTGGGTGAAAAAATGTTGGCTGAGATTTCAGACAACTTGTAGTTTTTTGGAAGCTTGGCAACCCCTTTTCATGAAAGTGATTTTCGCCACTCTCTGCTTAGGGCTACAACAACAGCAAACAAACCATAGACATAGAACTTGAAACTGCTTTATTGTGTCATGTTTCAAAGAGCTAGCAGAAACCGTGTTTGATTTAGAGTTCCAAATACATGTATCCCTATAGGAGAAAAGAGAGTGAAACCTAAAAATGAAAACGGTTACTGCAAACGAACGGTTTAACCTAGAAGAACGAAATTTGGTGAGCCAAGTGGTTTTGGTGTACTGATCATTATCTGAAAGAATCATCAAGATTGGGTGAAAAAATGTTGGCTGAGATTTAAGGCAACTTGTAGTTTTTTGGAAGCTTGGCAACCCCTTTCCATGAAAGTGATTTTCGCCAGTCTCTGCTTAGGGCTACATCAACAGCAAACAAACCATAGGGATAGAACTTGAAACTGCTTTATTGTGTCAAGTTTCAAAGTGCGAGCACAAACCGTGTTTGATTTAGAGTTCCAAATACATGTATCCCTATAGGAGAAAACAGAGTGAAACCTAAAAATGAAAAAGGTTACTACAAAAGAACGTTTTAACCTAGAAGAACGAAATTTGGTGAGCCAAGTGGTTTTGGTGAACTGATCATTACCTGAAAGAATCATCAAGATTGGGTGAAAAAATGTTGGCTGAGATTTCAGGCAACTGGTAGTTTTTTAGAAGCTTGGCAACCCCTTTCCATGAAAGTGATTTTCGCCACTCTCTGCTTAGGGCTACATCAACAGCAAACAAACCATACAGATAGAACTTGAGACTGCTTTATTGTGTCAAGTTTCAAAGAGCTAGCACAAACCGTGTTTGATTTAGAGTTCCAAATACATGTATCCTATAGGAGAAAACAGAGTGAAACCTAAAAATGAAAACGGTTACTGCAAACGAACGGTTTAACCTGGAAGAACGAAATTTGTTGAGCCAAGTGGTTTTGGTGTACTGATCATTATCTGAAAGAATCATCAAGATTTGGTGAAAAATGTTGGCTGAGATTTCAGGCAACTTGTAGTTTTTTGGAAGCTTGGCAACCCCTTTCCATGAAAGTGATTTTCACCAGTCTCTATTTAGGCCTACATCAACAGCAAACAAACCGTAGAGATAGAACTTGAAACTGCTTTATTGTGTCAAGTATCAAAGAGCTAGCACAAACCGTGTTTGATTTAGAGTTCCAAATACATGTATCCCTATAGGAGAAAACAGAGTGAAACCTAAAAATGAAAAAGGTTACTACAAAAGAACTGTTTAACCTAGAAGAACGAAATTTGGTGAGCCAAGTGGTTTTGGTGTACTGATCATTACCTGAAAGAATCATCAAGATTGGGTGAAAAAATGTTGGCTGAGATTTCAGGCAACTGGTAGTTTTTTGGAAGCTTGGCAACCCCTTTTCATGAAAGTGATTTTCGCCACTCTCTGTTTAGGGCTACAACAACAGCAAACAAACCATAGAGATAGAACTTGAAACTCTTTATTGTGTGAAGTTTCAAAGAGCTAGCACAAACCGTGTTTGATTTAGAGTTCCAAATACATGTATCCCTATAGGAGAAAACAGAGTGAAACCTAAAAATGAAAACGGTTACTGCAAACGAACGGTTTAACCTAGAAAAAGGAAATTTGGTGAGCCAAGTGGTTTTGGTGTACTGATCATGACCTGAAAGAATCATCAAGATTGGGTGAAAAAATGTTGGCTGAGATTTCAGGCAACTGGTAGTTTTTTGGAAGCTTGGCAACCCCTTTTCATGAAAGTGATTTTCGCCACTCTCTGCTTAGGGCTACAACAACAGCAAACAAACCATAGAGATAGAACTTGAAACTGCTTTATTGTGTCAAGTTTCAAAGAGCTAGCACAAACCGTGTTTGATTTAGAGTTCCAAATACATGTATCCCTATAGGAGAAAATAGAGTGAAACCTAAAAATGAAAACGGTTACTGCAAACGAACGGTTTAACCTAGAAGAACGAAATTTGGTGAGCCAAGTGGTTTTGTTGTACTGATCATTATCTGCAAGAATCATCAAGATTGGGTGAAAAAATGTTGGCTGATATTTCAGGCAACTTGTAGTTTTTTGGAAGCTTGGCAACCCCTTTCCATGAAAGTGATTTTCGCCAGTCTCTGCTTAGGGCTACATCAACAGCAAACAAACCATAGAAATAGAACTTGAAACTGCTTTATTGTGTCAAGTTTCAAAGTGCGAGCACAAACCGTGTTTGATTTAGAGTTCCAAATACATGTATCCCTATAGGAGAAAACAGAGTGAAACCTAAAAATGAAAACGGTTACTACAAAAGAACGGTTTAAAATAGAAGAACGAAATTTGGTGAGCCAAGTGGTTTTGGTTTACTGATCATTACCTGAAAGAATCATCAAGATTGGGTGAAAAAATGTTGGCTGAGATTTCAGGCAACTCATAGTTTTTTGGAAGCTTGGCAACCCCTTTTCATGAAAGTGATTTTCGCCAGTCTCTGCTTAGGGCTACATTAACAGCAAACAAACCATAGAGATAGAACTTGAAACTGCTTTATTGTGTCAAGTTTCAAAGTGCTAGCACAAACCATGTTTGATTCAGAGTTCCAAATACATGTATCCCTATTGGAGAAAACAGAGTGAAACCTAAAAATGAAAACGGTTACTGCAAACGAACGGTTTAACCTAGAAGAACGAAATTTGGTGAGCCAAGTGGTTTTGGTGTACTGATCATGACCTGAAAGAATCATCAAGATTGGGTGAAAAAATGTTCGCTGAGATTTCAGGCAACTCGTAGTTTTTTGGAAGCTTGGCAACCCCTTTCCATGAAAGTGATTTTCGCCACTCTCTGCTTAGGGCTACATCAACAGCAAACAAACTATAGAGATAGAACTGGAGACTGCTTTATTGTGTCAAGTTTCAAAGAGCTAGCACCAACCGTGTTTGATTTAGAGTTCCAAATACATGTATCCCTATAGGAGAAAACAGAGTGAAACCTAAAAATGAAAACGGTTACTGCAAACGAACGGTTTAACCTAGAAGAACGAAATTTGGTGAGCCAAGTGGTTTTGGTGTACTGATCATGACCTGAAAGAATCATCAAGATTGGGTGAAAAAATGTTGGCTGAGATTTCAGACAACTTGTAGTTTTTTGGAAGCTTGGCAACCCCTTTTCATGAAAGTGATTTTCGCCACTCTCTGCTTAGGGCTACAACAACAGCAAACAAACCATAGACATAGAACTTGAAACTGCTTTATTGTGTCATGTTTCAAAGAGCTAGCAGAAACCGTGTTTGATTTAGAGTTCCAAATACATGTATCCCTATAGGAGAAAAGAGAGTGAAACCTAAAAATGAAAACGGTTACTGCAAACGAACGGTTTAACCTAGAAGAACGAAATTTGGTGAGCCAAGTGGTTTTGGTGTACTGATCATTATCTGAAAGAATCATCAAGATTGGGTGAAAAAATGTTGGCTGAGATTTAAGGCAACTTGTAGTTTTTTGGAAGCTTGGCAACCCCTTTCCATGAAAGTGATTTTCGCCAGTCTCTGCTTAGGGCTACATCAACAGCAAACAAACCATAGGGATAGAACTTGAAACTGCTTTATTGTGTCAAGTTTCAAAGTGCGAGCACAAACCGTGTTTGATTTAGAGTTCCAAATACATGTATCCCTATAGGAGAAAACAGAGTGAAACCTAAAAATGAAAAAGGTTACTACAAAAGAACGTTTTAACCTAGAAGAACGAAATTTGGTGAGCCAAGTGGTTTTGGTGAACTGATCATTACCTGAAAGAATCATCAAGATTGGGTGAAAAAATGTTGGCTGAGATTTCAGGCAACTGGTAGTTTTTTAGAAGCTTGGCAACCCCTTTCCATGAAAGTGATTTTCGCCACTCTCTGCTTAGGGCTACATCAACAGCAAACAAACCATACAGATAGAACTTGAGACTGCTTTATTGTGTCAAGTTTCAAAGAGCTAGCACAAACCGTGTTTGATTTAGAGTTCCAAATACATGTATCCCTATAGGAGAAAACAGAGTGAAACCTAAAAATGAAAACGGTTACTGCAAACGAACGGTTTAACCTGGAAGAACGAAATTTGGTGAGCCAAGTGGTTTTGGTGTACTGATCATTATCTGAAAGAATCATCAAGATTTGGTGAAAAAATGTTGGCTGAGATTTCAGGCAACTTGTAGTTTTTTGGAAGCTTGGCAACCCCTTTCCATGAAAGTGATTTTCACCAGTCTCTGTTTAGGCCTACATCAACAGCAAACAAACCGTAGAGATAGAACTTGAAACTGCTTTATTGTGTCAAGTATCAAAGAGCTAGCACAAACCGTGTTTGATTTAGAGTTCCAAATACATGTATCCCTATAGGAGAAAACAGAGTAAAACCTAAAAATGGAAACGGTTACTACAAAAGAACGGTTTAACCTAGAAGAACGAAATTTGGTGATCCAAGTGGTTTTGGTGTACTGATCATTACCTGAAAGAATCATCAAGATTGGGTGAAAAAATCTTGGCTGAAATTTCAGGAAACTCGTAGTTTTTTGGAAGCTTGGCAACAACTTTCCATGAAAGTGATTTTCGCCAGTCTCTTCTTAGGGCTACATCAACAGCAAACAAACCATAGAGATAGAACTTGAAACTGCTTTATTGTGTCATGTTTCAAAAAGCTAGCACAAACCGTGTTTGATTTAGAGTTCCAAATACATGTATCCCTATAGGAGAAAACAGAGTGAACCCTAAAAATGAAAACGGTTACTGCAAACGCACGTTTTAACCTAGAAGAACGAAATTTGGTGAGCCAAGTGGTTTTGGTGTACTGATCATTACCTGAAAGAATCATCAAGATTGGGTGAAAAAATGTTGGCTGAGACTTCAGGCAACTCGTAGTTTTTTGGAAGCTTGGCAACCCCTTTCCATGAAAGTGATTTTCGCCACTCTCTGCTTAGAGCTACATCAACAGCAAACAAACCATAGAGATAGAACTTGAGACTGCTTTATTGTGTCAAGTTTCAAAGAGCTAGCACAAACCGTGTTTGATTTACAGTTCCAAATACATGTATCCCTATAGGAGAAAACAGAGTGAAACCTAAAAATGAAAACGGTTACTGCAGGCCAACGGTTTAACCTAGATAAACGAAATTTGGAGAGCCAAGTGGTTTTGGTGTACTGATCATTACCTAAAAGAATCATCAAGATTGGTTGAAAAAATGTTGGCTGAGATTTCAGGCAACTTGTAGTTTTTTGGAAGCTTGGCAACCCCTTTCCATGAAAGTGATTTTCACCAGTCTCTGTTTAGGGCTACATCAACATCAAACTAACCATAGAGATAGAACTTGAAACTGCTTTATTGTGTCAAGTATCAAAGAGCTAGCACAAACCGTGTTTGATTTAGAGTTCCAAATACATGTATCCCTATAGGAGAAAACAGAGTGAAACCTAAAAATGAAAACGGTTACTACAAAAGAACGGTTTAACCTAGAAGAACGAAATTTGGTGAGCCAAGTGGTTTTGGTGTACTGATCATTACCTGAAAGAATCATCAAGATTGGGTGAAAAAATGTTGGCTGAGATTTCAGGAAACTCGTAGTTTTTTGGAAGCTTGGCAACAACTTTCCATGAAAGTGATTTTCGCCAGTCTCTTCTTAGGGGCTACATCAACAGCAAACAAACCATAGAGATAGAACTTGAAACTGCTTTATTGTGTCAAGTTTCAAAAAGCTAGCACAAACCTTGTTTGATTTAGAGTTCCAAATACAATGTATCCCTATAGGAGAAAACAGAGTGAAACCTAAAAATGAAAACGGTTACTGCAGACCAAGGTTTAACCTAGAAGAACGAAAATTGGAGAGCCAAGTGGTTTTGGTGTACTGATCATTACCTGAAAGAATCATCAAGATTCGGTGAAAAAATGTTGGCTGAGATTTCAGGCAACTCATAGTTTTTTGGAAGCTTGGCAACCCTTTTCCATGAAAGTGATTTTCGCCACTCTCTGCTTAGGGCTACATCAACAGCAAACAAACCATACAGATAGAACTTGAGACTGCTTTATTGTGTCAAGTTTCAAAGAGCTAGCACAAACCGTGTTTGATTTAGAGTTCCAAATACATGTATCCCTATAGGAGAAAACAGAGTGAAACCTAAAAATGAAAACGGTTACTGCAAGCGAACGGTTTAACCTAGAAGAAGGAAATTTGGTGAGCCAAGTGGTTTTGGTGTACTGATCATTACCTGAAAGAATCATCAAGATTTGGTGAAAAAATGTTGGCTGAGATTTCAGGCAACTTGTAGTTTTTTGGAAGCTTGGCAACCCCTTTCCATGAAAGTGGATTTTCGCCAGTCTCTGCTTAGGGCTACATCAACAGCAAACAAACCATAGGGATAGAACTTGAAACTGCTTTATTGTGTCAAGTTTTCAAAGTGCGAGCACTAACCGTGTTTGATTTAGGGTTCCAAATACATGTATCCCTATAGGAGAAAACAGAGTGAAACCTAAAAATGAAAAAGGTTACTACAAAAGAACTGTTTAACCTAGAAGAAAACGAAATTTGGTGAGCCAAGTGGTTTTGGTGTACTGATCATTACCTGAAAGAATCATCAAGATTGGGTGAAAAAATGTTGGCTGAGACTTCAGGCAACTCGTAGTTTTTTGGAAGCTTGGCAACCCCTTTCCATGAAAGTGATTTTCGCCACTCTCTGCTTAGGGCTACATCAACAGCAAACAAACCATACATATAGAACTTGAGACTGCTTTATTGTGTCAAGTTTCAAAGAGCTAGCACAAACCGTGTTTTGATTTAGAGTTCCAAATACATGTATCCCTATAGGAGAAAACAGAGTGAAACCTAAAAATAAAAACGGTTACTGCAGGCCAACGGTTTAACCTAGAAGAACGAAATTTGGAGAGCCAAGTGGTTTTGGTGTCCTGATCATTACCTGAAAGAATCATCAAGATTGGTTGAAAAATATTTACAGAGATTTCAGGCAACTTGTAGTTTTTTGGAAGCTTGGCAACCCCTTTCCATGAAAGTGATTTTCACCAGTCTCTGCTTAGGGCTACATCAACAGCAACAAACCATAGAGATAGAACTTGAAACTGCTTTATCGTGTCAAGTTTCAAAGAGCTAGCACAAACCGTGTTTGATTTAGAGTTCCAAATACATATATCCCTATAGGAGAAAACAGAGTAAACCTAAAAATGAAAACGGCAACTGAAAACGAACGGTTTAACCTAGAAGAACGAAATTTGGTGAGCCAAGTGGTTTTGGTGTACTGATCATTACCTGAAAGAATCATCAAGATTGGGTGAAAAAATGTTGGCTGAGATTTCAGGCAACTCGTAGTTTTTTGGAAGCTTGGCGACCCCTTTCCATGAAAGTGATTTTCGCCACTCTCTGCTTAGGGCTACATCAACAGCAAACAAACCATAGAGAAAGAACTTAAAAGTGCTTTATTGTGTCAAGTTTCAAAGTGCTAGCACAAACCGTGTTTGATTTAGAGTTCCAAATACATGTATCCCTATAGGAGAAAACAGAGTGAAAAATAAAAATGGAAAACGGTTATTGCAAACGAACGGTTTAACCTAGAAGAACAAAACATGGTGAGCCTAGTGGTTTTGGTGTACTGATCATTACCTGAAAGAATCATCAAGATTGGGAGAAAAAATGTTTGCTGAGATTCAGGCAACTCGTAGTTTTTTGGAAGCTTCGCAACCCCTTTCCATGAAAGTGATTTTCGCCAGTCTCTGCTTAGGGCTACATCAACAGCAAACAAACCATAGAGATAGAACTTGAAACTGCTTTATTGTGTAAAGTTTCTTAGAGCTAGCACAAACCGTGTTTGATTCAGAGTTCCAAATACATGTATCCCTATAGGAGAAAACAGAGTGAAACCTAAAAATGAAAACGGTTACTGCAAACGAATGGTTTAACCTAGAAGAACGAAATTTTGGTGAGCCAAGTGGTTTTGTTGTACTGATCATTATCTGCAAGAATCATCAAGATTGGGTGAAAAAATGTTGGCTGATATTTCAGGCAACTTGTAGTTTTTTGGAAGCTTGGCAACCCCTTTCCATGAAAGTGATTTTCGCCAGTCTCTGCTTAGGGCTACATCAACAGCAAACAAACCATAGAAATAGAACTTGAAACTGCTTTATTGTGTCAAGTTTCAAAGTGCGAGCACAAACCGTGTTTGATTTAGAGTTCCAAATACATGTATCCCTATAGGAGAAAACAGAGTGAAACCTAAAAATGAAAACGGTTACTACAAAAGAACGGTTTAAAATAGAAGAACGAAATTTGGTGAGCCAAGTGGTTTTGGTTTTACTGATCATTACCTGAAAGAATCATCAAGATTGGGTGAAAAATGTTGGCTGAGATTTCAGGCAACTCATAGTTTTTTGGAAGCTTGGCAACCCCTTTTCATGAAAGTGATTTTCGCCAGTCTCTGCTTAGGGCTACATTAACAGCAAACAAACCATAGAGATAGAACTTGAAACTGCTTTATTGTGTCAAGTTTCAAAGTGCTAGCACAAACCATGTTTGATTCAGAGTTCCAAATACATGTATCCCTATTGGAGAAAACAGAGTGAAACCTAAAAATGAAAACGGTTACTGCAAACGAACGGTTTAACCTAGAAGAACGAAATTTGGTGAGCCAAGTGGTTTTGGTGTACTGATCATGACCTGAAAGAATCATCAAGATTGGGTGAAAAAATGTTCGCTGAGATTTCAGGCAACTCGTAGTTTTTTGGAAGCTTGGCAACCCCTTTCCATGAAAGTGATTTTCGCCACTCTCTGCTTAGGGCTACATCAACAGCAAACAAACTATAGAGATAGAACTGGAGACTGCTTTATTGTGTCAAGTTTCAAAGAGCTAGCACCAACCGTGTTTGATTTAGAGTTCCAAATACATGTATCCCTATAGGAGAAAACAGAGTGAAACCTAAAAATGAAAACGGTTACTGCAAACGAACGGTTTAACCTAGAAGAACGAAATTTGGTGAGCCAAGTGGTTTTGGTGTACTGATCATGACCTGAAAGAATCATCAAGATTGGGTGAAAAAATGTTGGCTGAGATTTCAGACAACTTGTAGTTTTTTGGAAGCTTGGCAACCCCTTTTCATGAAAGTGATTTTCGCCACTCTCTGCTTAGGCTACAACAACAGCAAACAAACCATAGACATAGAACTTGAAACTGCTTTATTGTGTCATGTTCAAAGAGCTAGCAGAAACCGTGTTTGATTTAGAGTTCCAAATACATGTATCCCTATAGGAGAAAAGAGAGTGAAACCTAAAAATGAAAACGGTTACTGCAAACGAACGGTTTAACCTAGAAGAACGAAATTTGGTGAGCCAAGTGGTTTTGGTGTACTGATCATTATCTGAAAGAATCATCAAGATTGGGTGAAAAAAATGTTGGCTGAGATTTAAGGCAACTTGTAGTTTTTTGGAAGCTTGGCAACCCCTTTCCATGAAAGTGATTTTCGCCAGTCTCTGCTTAGGGCTACATCAACAGCAAACAAACCATAGGGATAGAACTTGAAACTGCTTTATTGTGTCAAGTTTCAAAGTGCGAGCACAAACCGTGTTTGATTTAGAGTTCCAAATACATGTATCCCTATAGGAGAAAACAGAGTGAAACCTAAAAATGAAAAAGGTTACTACAAAAGAACGTTTTAACCTAGAAGAACGAAATTTGGTGAGCCAAGTGGTTTTGGTGAACTGATCATTACCTGAAAGAATCATCAAGATTGGGTGAAAAAATGTTGGCTGAGATTTCAGGCAACTGGTAGTTTTTTAGAAGCTTGGCAACCCCTTTCCATGAAAGTGATTTTCGCCACTCTCTGCTTAGGGCTACATCAACAGCAAACAAACCATACAGATAGAACTTGAGACTGCTTTATTGTGTCAAGTTTCAAAGAGCTAGCACAAACCGTGTTTGATTTAGAGTTCCAAATACATGTATCCCTATAGGAGAAAACAGAGTGAAACCTAAAAATGAAAACGGTTACTGCAAACGAACGGTTTAACCTGGAAGAACGAAATTTGGTGAGCCAAGTGGTTTTGGTGTACTGATCATTATCTGAAAGAATCATCAAGATTTGGTGAAAAATGTTGGCTGAGATTTCAGGCAACTTGTAGTTTTTTGGAAGCTTGGCAACCCCTTTCCATGAAAGTGATTTTCACCAGTCCTCTGTTTAGGCCTACATCAACAGCAAACAAACCGTAGAGATAGAACTTGAAACTGCTTTATTGTGTCAAGTATCAAAGAGCTAGCACAAACCGTGTTTGATTTAGAGTTCCAAATACATGTATCCCTATAGGAGAAAACAGAGTGAACCTAAAAATGAAAAAGGTTACTACAAAAGAACTGTTTAACCTAGAAGAACGAAATTTGGTGAGCCAAGTGGTTTGGTGTACTGATCATTACCTGAAAGAATCATCAAGATTGGGTGAAAAAATGTTGGCTGAGATTTCAGGCAACTGGTAGTTTTTTGGAAGCTTGGCAACCCCTTTTCATGAAAGTGATTTTCGCCACTCTCTGTTTAGGGCTACAACAACAGCAAACAAACCATAGAGATAGAACTTGAAACTCTTTATTGTGTGAAGTTTCAAAGAGCTAGCACAAACCGTGTTTGATTTAGAGTTCCAAATACATGTATCCCTATAGGAGAAAACAGAGTGAAACCTAAAAATGAAAACGGTTACTGCAAACGAACGGTTTAACCTAGAAAAAGGAAATTTGGTGAGCCAAGTGGTTTTGGTGTACTGATCATGACCTGAAAGAATCATCAAGATTGGTGAAAAAATGTTGGCTGAGATTTCAGGCAACTGGTAGTTTTTTGGAAGCTTGGCAACCCCTTTTCATGAAAGTGATTTTCGCCACTCTCTGCTTAGGGGCTACAACAACAGCAAACAAACCATAGAGATAGAACTTGAAACTGCTTTATTGTGTCAAGTTTCAAAGAGCTAGCACAAACCGTGTTTGATTTAGAGTTCCAAATACATGTATCCCTATAGGAGAAAATAGAGTGAAACCTAAAAATGAAAACGGTTACTGCAAACGAACGGTTTAACCTAGAAGAACGAATTTGGTGAGCCAAGTGGTTTTGTTGTACTGATCATTATCTGCAAGAATCATCAAGATTGGGTGAAAAAATGTTGGCTGATATTTCAGGCAACTTGTAGTTTTTTGGAAGCTTGGCAACCCCTTTCCATGAAAGTGATTTTCGCCAGTCTCTGCTTAGGGCTACATCAACAGCAAACAAACCATAGAAATAGAACTTGAAACTGCTTTATTGTGTCAAGTTTCAAAGTGCGAGCACAAACCGTGTTTGATTTAGAGTTCCAAATACATGTATCCCTATAGGAGAAAACAGAGTGAAACCTAAAAATGAAAACGGTTACTACAAAAGAACGGTTTAAAATAGAAGAACGAAATTTGGTGAGCCAAGTGGTTTTGGTTTACTGATCATTACCTGAAAGAATCATCAAGATTGGGTGAAAAAATGTTGGCTGAGATTTCAGGCAACTCATAGTTTTTGGAAGCTTGGCAACCCCTTTTCATGAAAGTGATTTTCGCCAGTCTCTGCTTAGGGCTACATTAACAGCAAACAAACCATAGAGATAGAACTTGAAACTGCTTTATTGTGTCAAGTTTCAAAGTGCTAGCACAAACCATGTTTGATTCAGAGTTCCAAATACATGTATCCCTATTGGAGAAAACAGAGTGAAACCTAAAAATGAAAACGGTTACTGCAAACGAACGGTTTAACCTAGAAGAACGAAATTTGGTGAGCCAAGTGGTTTTGGTGTACTGATCATGACCTGAAAGAATCATCAAGATTGGGTGAAAAAATGTTCGCTGAGATTTCAGGCAACTCGTAGTTTTTGGAAGCTTGGCAACCCCTTTCCATGAAAGTGATTTTCGCCACTCTCTGCTTAGGGCTACATCAACAGCAAACAAACTATAGAGATAGAACTGGAGACTGCTTTATTGTGTCAAGTTTCAAAGAGCTAGCACCAACCGTGTTTGATTTAGAGTTCCAAATACATGTATCCCTATAGGAGAAAACAGAGTGAAACCTAAAAATGAAAACGGTTACTGCAAACGAACGGTTTAACCTAGAAGAACGAAATTTGGTGAGCCAAGTGGTTTTGGTGTACTGATCATGACCTGAAAGAATCATCAAGATTGGGTGAAAAAATGTTGGCTGAGATTTCAGACAACTTGTAGTTTTTGGAAGCTTGGCAACCCCTTTTCATGAAAGTGATTTTCGCCACTCTCTGCTTAGGGCTACAACAACAGCAAACAAACCATAGACATAGAACTTGAAACTGCTTTATTTGTGTCATGTTTCAAAGAGCTAGCAGAAACCGTGTT